>NC_079214.1:17681636-17981636 GCF_029633865.1 Lampris incognitus | reverse complement strand
CTGACAGTTCTGTTACTGTCAGTAAAGTTGCTGATCGTACCGAACTGACCCTCAAATGTGCTTCTTTTATTCTCTATATTCTGGTTTTCATTGTAATTTCTTATGTGGAAAGTCCCAGCAGCAATGCACAGGGGTAGATCAAAATAAGCTCCAATATAAAGGTGCACTGGTTTTCCATAATACTGTCTTGATCTGCTATACACACTACAGTGTGTGTCCTCTCATTTCTGTATCTGAAGAAGCTGGTATCTATTCTGTACCAATAACAACACTGTCCATTTATCGAGCAAAAGGGATTGAAATCCTGTCCCCTTGTTATCATCTGATAAGTCACAAGCTCCGTGTTTTATCCCAAAGCTTATGTCCCATCCCAGTTGAGCAACTTTCACATTTGTTCACTGATCCTAATTTGAGTTGCAGTTACAAGGCACTTACTCATATTAGCTCTTATATAATTCTGTGAGCAATTAGCTTTTGTGTGAGGCGGCTCTTTTCCACACTGTGTACATTTTGTTAATGTTTGGACTTGATTTTTTTTAAGCACCAGTAGACTGCTTTATCTGCCAGGGGCCTTGTCTCCCATTGTGCTGTTCAGCTATGCCTCCGTTCACTTCCTTCCGGTGGACCTGCACCCGGGGTCATTGGCTCCATTGTGACAGAGAGAGATGGATGAATTTCTTTCTGTCTATGTCCCTTACTTTCCCTCTCTCTCTCTCTCTCTCTCTCTCTCTCTCTCTCTCTCTCTCTCTCTCTCTCTCTCTCTCTCTCTCTCTCTCTCTCTCTCTCTCTCGTTCACGCTACAAAGCAAGGTGAGAGTACAGCTGACATGCTTGTCCTCTTAAAAGGGACAAGGGCTCAGTCATTAAACCACAAAGCTTGAGATTTTCTCACTCCAACTTTGATTGACAGAATGGTCCCCTCCTCCCCATCTCCCTTTTCTCTAACCTGCCAACGCTGTGTTCATCCCACTGACATCATCGCCCAACTCTCGTTCCCCGGATCAAAGGATTAAGCCTGGGAGCAGAGCTACTGCTCCGATTTACCTGGGATTTAAGATGGAAAATAACAACCAAAATGTAAATCACAAAGCCGATAGTATAAATGCACATGATTGTAATAGGAAGTCACTTTTTTTTACCAGTTTAGCAAATAGGATAAATGGATTTGAATGTGCTGTATATATTAGCGCCTATTTGCCGAATATTTAGTGCAGCATCATTGAGGGCTTAGTGTAAAAATACTTTCTGAAATTCTGCCTTGAAATATTTAAGATTTCCCTCTTGCGCGGCATGCAAAAACACAGTCATGTTGGTCTTGAAGTTGCGTGACTGCAGAGGGTTGAATAAATGTGACATGCATTGTTTTTTCCCCCCTACTTATGTGCATCAGGATTTAGAGCAAAATAAAACCCACTGACAAATATTGTGGCTAATGGCACAACTAGACAGAGTGTAATAAGCCTAAGAGCCACCCCATGCAAGAACCCCTGTGCTGCACCGGGAACGGGGGCTGCATATCACTGAACGGTGTCACTGACTACTGTAAATCAACCTCCCCTGATCATCACACCACCAAGGCCCAAGACAACGCCGCCCTACAGGATCTGAGGCTTGCAATGTTGTGGGCGATGGACCAAAGTTAAACACAGAAAACATGTTTTGTTTTTTTTAGAGTGAAATGAGATCAACATGTATGTGACATACTTGCAGAGAGACATTTCAGCAGATCATTACATCTTCTCCCCACAATAACAAGCCCTCTGTTTGCAGCAATTGCAATATTTGTGCTTATGTGAAATGCCACGGTTTTAACTATAGTTATTTGTAGCAGGCAGTGAACGCTGAATTATTAATCCACCGGCCTCATTTGGGACTTGTAAGTAGTGGTTTGTGGCTACAGAAGGCAAAATCTTGTTAGTGTTTTGGTTATAACACGAAATGAGCACTGTGCTGCCCGACTGTCTGAATGCACTGCAACGTGGAGATGAGACTGTGCACCGTCTCTCTGGGCAAACAAGGGGACAAATATTTGTTTGGATGCATTTGTTTGGCCTTGTTTTTGTTTTGGTGAAGACAGGAAATCTGGGGTAGGGCGTGAGGTAGAGTTTCTGCCCTTCATCCCTGTTAAACAGCAAACCTGATGATATGCTAACCCACGCAAAGCTTGAGGGAGCGCAGAGGCATCAACCTAAAGTGACCCGCTCCACTCACCCTGCACAGGTGTTGTTTATTCCACTGGAGGGCCCCACACACACACACACACACACACACACACACACACATCAGAGAATGCTAATGCAGTTTCGATAGGCACGTTCTGCACCAAATGTGCTTCCCTCTCCCACTCTCGCCTCTTCTGGTCTCCGTCTCGCTTCTTCTCTTGCCTTCTCTCGCTGACTCGCTCTTCCCTGCTTGCTTTTGTTCTCTACAGTGCTTCATCACCATCCTTTATCATTTTTAATCTTCTCCGGCCTCTGAGTTGACGCGTATGTGATAGAAATAACACGTGTGTCCATGTTTCTGTACACTGACGCGTTGAAAGAGAGACTGACATGCCCTTTCTGAACACGTTTTCTAACACTGGGCGTTTGAATCATAACCGAAAATAGGCGTGGTTTAAGGACTTCAAAGCTATTGGCTACTGTCTTCCTGACGTCACCGCGCTACCGCTCATGTCCGCCGACATGATAACCGACCGGTAAACGTCGATTAATATCACAATTCGGTGAGTATTTTGACTTCATATCTCAAAATCTGTTACAAACAGCAATAACACACAGGTACGTGGATATAAACTTTTTAGTTTAGGGTTTTAAACATGAGCGGTAGCGCCGTGACGTTTGGCATGGATCTAGTTATCCACAGCGCTCATCCGTAGTTTAGAGGGCTACGTAACCCTATATGCAAATCGACCGGTGTCTACGTAGCCACCGGCGCAATTTGTCATTGGACACCATCTACAGCCAATCACAGATCTCCCTCGAGTGGCCGCAGACGCGCTGTTTTGGCCACCGATTTCTCCGTGGTCACTGCCAACTCGGAACATAGCCTATCAATAGGAGTATAGAACATAGCCTATCAATAGGAGTATAGAACATAGCCTATCAATAGGAGTATTCAGGTTTTGATGTCAGTATCACTTTAAGACGTTATGGAGAGAGGCGAGACGTGTGTGTGTTTGTGTGAGTATGCAAGGGGAAGATTTTTACGTGTTGATGCGTTGTTAATGTGCATGTGTGTGTGTCTGTTTGTGTGCTTGTTTTGCATGTGCATGTATTCATCCACATGTGCCTTCTGATGAAAAGTCGTGTCTCAGCTCTTGAGTCGATTCCTCTGACAGTAACGTAAAGAAATGATGAAAAAAAACAAAGCTCCGCCGATGGACCCTCGTAGAAATCTGTGCAGAGTCAGCTCTTTTACCCCTCCTTCAGTCAGAACGGCTTCTTCATTTTGTCAGTGAATGCCAGTATTTGTGTGGAGTGATGAGAGTGACTGATTATGTGAATAGTGAGTGCTCAGCAAAGGTCCTGACGGACACGGGAAAGGGAACATTTCCGGTGACACAGTACAGTAGATTAAAGATTCTCTGATGGAGGTCTGAATGGAGGGTTTAGACTTTTTGCTGGATTGCAAAAGCTTTAAATAGTGGCCGATATTTAAAATGGGCTCTTTTGTCATGGAGGGAGAAGGGACTCTTAATGCTCATTATGACCGGCTTCATACGCACACGTGTGTGTGTGTGCGTGTGTGTGTGTGTGTGTGTGTCAGGTGGCAGTTAGGGAAGGAACAGTGCCCAGGTATTTTAGCGTGCAGAAGATTTTTGGTTCTTTCAGAAAGGGACCTCTTTTTTCCCCTCTTTGTCAGCAACACAGTGTGTGTTTTAACATTTTCCAAACAAGTAGGATGTATCTTTTAATGAACTCAGAATTAATGAGGCTCGTCAATTACAAATAATTCCTAGCAACTAATGACACCATGACGCCGCTTTCCAGAAACCCGTACATAAACAGAGATGAAAAATTGTGTTATTATCAAATAAGGAAATTGTACATGAGAGATCTGCACAGTTAAGCGAGGTTGAATGGTCAGTATGTGTCTCCATAGATGTTAAAATATCTCTGCATGTAAGTCCAATTACAAAAGAGTCCTTGACTCGACTATAGTCTATTGGGGCAGATGGAAATTATTTATGAAACATACATATATATATATATATATATATATATATATATCTCATAAAACGTAACTAGATTAAGTGAGGGCGTCAGGGTAGTGTAGCGGTCTATTCCATTGCCTACCAACATGGAGGTTGCTGGTTCGAATCCCCGTGTTACCCCCGGCTTGGTCGGGCATCCTTACAGACACAATTGGCCATGTCTGCAGGTGGGAAGCCGGATGTGGGTATGTGTCCTGGTCACTACACTAGCACCTCCTCTGGTCGGTTAGGGTGCCTGTTTGGGGGAGGAGGGGGAACTGGGGGGAATAGCGTGATCCTCCCACACGCTACGTCCCCCTGGTGAAACTCCTCACTGTCAAGTGAAAAGAAGTGGCTGGCGACTCCACATGTATCGGAGGAAGCATGTGTTAGTCTGCAGCCCACCCCGGATCGGCAGAGGGGGTGGAACAGCAAGCGGGATGGCTCGGAAGGGTGAGGTAATTGGCCGGATACAATTGGGGAGAAAAACCAAACAAACAAACAAATAAATAATAATAATAATAATAATAACTTGGTTAGGTGAGGTTAAACACCATTTATGACATTTTTTGTTATAATAATCCATCCATTATCCAAACCGCTTATACTGCTCAGGGTCGCGGGGATGCTGGAGCCTATCCCAGCAGTCACTGGGCGGCAGGTGGGAAGACACCCTGGACAGACCGCCAGGCCATCACAGGGCTCACACACACACCTAAGGACAATGTAGTATGGCCAATTCACCTGACCTACATGTCTTTGGACTGTGGGAGGAAACCGGAGCCCCCGGAGGAAACCCACGCCGACACGGGGAGAACATGCAAACTCCACACAGAGGATGACCTGGGACGACCCCCAAGGTTGGGCTGCCCCAGGGCTCGAACCCAGGAACTTCTTGCTGTGAGGGTTAGGGTTAGCACTAACCACTGTGCCCCACCCAAGTGTTTTTATAATCTACCTAGAAATTGAACGGACAACAATAACCAGCACTGAACATCACGCATATGAAAGTAACGTTCCCTAAAAGTTTATGTGCCCAATTACACATCCAGCTTTTATCTTGGCATGTGGCGCTAAAGAATTTGCACACCAGTCAAGTATTGCTGATAAGATTAGATAAATGGTACCGTTAGTCTACAAAGATAGAAATGCAGCTCTGTGCTCAATCACTGGCCCTCTTTTCTTTTTTACTCCCTCCTCTCCGTCTGCTCCTCTCTCGCACACGCTCACTGAGATGGTGGAGCAAAGTGGTCTTAGGGACCTTTGATGTAAGTATGCCATGGTGAATAAGAAGGTTATGCAAATAGGCATGAATGGCTGGTGAGAAATATGGGTCTGGTGATAGGGCCATGTGACCCCTCTGCTGTTGTCAGGGTGGCTTAAGAAATAAGTATTAATGAGTGACAGTTCCCAGCGGCAGGCCGGTGGGCGCTGTGGTGGCTGATGAAACTGATCCCCTCTCTAGAAACGGTACAGAAGCAAGCACACTAAGCTGCTCCTCTAATGAAGAGAAGCAAAACCTAATTGGAACAAAATGCCGGGTAAAATCCATTGGCGTAGGCTGTGCCCCCCCCCCCCCAATTTGGCAATTTATCCAAACAAAAGAAATGTTTTCCGAGGAGAATATTGATCTTGTATTTATCAACATTGGGAATAATGAGCCGATTAACACTGGTGTAATGGGAGCCCTTTTCCTAACAACAGGAAGCCATACCAATTTTTTTTTTGGGGGGGGGCTATGGCTGAACAGGTAGGGGGTCTCATTGTGATTATATCTGTGTTTGCCACTGGGCCACCAAAGCACAGCTGAGATTCCCACGTGCTACGTGATCTGCGGTACTAGCAGGGGGATCGTGAGCTGTTCTGCTTTGGCGGCTGTAGTGAAACAGAGATGCTGCAGCACCTCAGGTTACAAGGCATCTACATTTCTTTGTAAAAAAAATAGCAGAAGTAAAGAGCAAGCGAGGGAAATTCAGAGGAGGATTTATATTCAGAGGAATGGCTATTATCTTATGCTTGTTCTTGCACTGAGACATCTCTGTACAGACCCTTATTGGTGCTCAGTAAATGGCTCACACGTTTCTGCCCTTCAGGGAAACCAAGCACAGGTGCATCGTCCCCTGTTTCCTCCTCATTGAATGAGTTAATGTGTAATTGTATTCTGCCATAATGCTAGCCCTTCTTCCCTTATCACTGTATGGTACTAATAGATTTCCATCCATCCATCCATTATCTGAACCGCTTATCCTGCTCTCAGGGTTGCGGGGATGCTGGAGCCTATCCCAGCAGTCATTGGGCGGCAGGCGGGGAGACACGCTGGACAGGCCGCCAGGCCATCACAGGGCCCACAAACACACACCCATTCATACCTAGGGACAATTTAGTACGGCCAATCCACCTGACCTACATGTCGTTGGACTGTGGGAGGAAACCGGAGCCCCTGGAGGAAACCCACGCAGACACGGGGAGAACATGCAAACTCCACATAGAGGATGACCCGGGATGACCCACCTTGGTTGGACTACCCCAGGGCTCGAACCCAGGACCTTCTTGCTGTGGGGCGACCACGCTAACCACTGTGCCACCCTAATAGATTTCCTGTGATGCAAACTCAGTTAACTGATCAAAGATATAAACCTTTTGATGCAGTATATGCAGATGAGCTTCTATGAAGCAACATAACGAGCATGGTTTGCTTGGCGTTTGCCGGCTACAACATGACTGATATGAGAGTAGCAAGAGTTTAAAGGCATGTGTTACGTAAGGGGACGTAGAAAGACATTAAATGGACACGATGTCCAAAGTGTAATGAACAAGTCAATGCATACACTACATGTTCACCAAACGTCACAAACAAATGTCTGCACCATTCTTCCAAAGCAATGCACCACAGAAAATATATGGATTGTTCCTGAAACAGCCAGCACTATAGAAAATATATACATTTTCTCTTTAATTAAATACAACAATCAAATATATATTGCTGCCCTCAGAAACTACATAATGGGAAATATACATGTATTGCACCTTTAAACAAATGGCATAATAGCCTTGCATTGGCCAATCACGTCCATACTGTGGTTATTCATTTAAACTTAAATACACTTCACTCTTGCTTTAACTTTGTCACAAATGTACTAGTTATGCACCTACACATTTAACAAACACTTGAACTGTAACACATCTACATTGCCATTTCAACCATACAATACAAAAGGAATACAGACAAAACCCCTTTCTTACTGAGCGGCACTGGGCCCGTCTCTATCATCCCCTGTCTGCATGACCCAAGCTAGCATCATGCTGCGGCTGGGCTAACACTCCCACGTTTAGACTAACTCAAGTCACTTGCTAAAATTAACCTTGACACAGACGTTTTTCCATCAGCATGTTCCTTGTACCATAGAAAACACAAGTACACAATTAAACAAAACACAACCATTGTTCTTTCCTGTAAGCGGAAGCAGAAAGAAATGAAATGGACATGATGTTTGTTGCTGGCTTCAAGTCCAAAGTAGGGATGGATGGATCAATACTAAAGTATCAATACTCTGATCCTGAGGGTGAGAGTTTGAGGATCAATCCTCATATAAAAAAAAATCAATACCAGGTACTGTCTTTAACTAGTGATTTGAATATATATATACGTGTACACACACACACACACACATACACACATATATATATATTAATGTATATATATTTACCAGACATTGTAATCTGGTAGCATTTTGCACCAGGTGGCATTCTTACGGCAGAGGAGTGGTGTACTTCTGTAATATGCTAGCATTATAATTCAGTTTCACAGGACAATAACTTGACCATAGCACATAATGATGATGTCCAAATGATCATGATTTACAGAATACATAGCTATTTTTAACAAAGGGTCACACTGCTCGGTATTCTCTCTATGTGTTTTTGTCTGTATGTATATTGCTGTCGGGAAATCACTGAAAGTCATCTGCTCGGCTAACATACCTGTTGGCATATTGCTTTGTTAGAAATATTGGGAGGTGTTACTGGACCTCCAGCTCGCTTTGGAGAATTACCAACCTGTGTTGTCCCTTTTTTTTTGGGGGGGGGGGGGGTTAGCGAGACAAAAACTTCATTCATTCATTCATACATAAGTGCATTTTTTTTTCTGCGAGACCATTTTGAGTGTTCCTGGACCAATGTTTTGTGGCGAAAGTGGTCGGCTTTGCCATGGGCCAACGCAGGTGGTCACCTCAACCAAACAAACATGTGACAGTGGACTTACTTCAGCTCACACAGCCTGACGAGGGGGGTTGCATCAACATTTATCTTTTTCACATCCTACAATCTGACACAATAAATGTACAAGACAAACAAAATCACACAGTGTATGGCAGCCTAAAGGTAAAACGGTCACTGCAGACCACTATCGAGCATCGAAATCGTCAGCCTGCCTCAGCCCTCAGTGAACTGCAACCAGTCCGTGAGCAGGATTTTATTTTCAGGAAACGCATACAACGTCGAATCTATGGCCTTGCATCCAAGAACCAAGCAAAATCAGCAAGCCGTGCTGACGAGATGCTCACTTGTTTGAAACCTAACAGGTGAAACAGCTGGGATGTAGGGGGGCATAAGACAGAAGAACAAGAAAATGAGGTTGACTTCTGATAGGATTGCTCCAACTCTTTTGTATGACCACCGCTTTTAATCCCTTACCAAGAAAACCACAGGTTTTTAGTTTTGTTTTTTTTTCCCAGGAGAAATTCCCTGTTAAGCTGTTTTCTCCACATAGAAACAGATTCAAGCAGTTTTGTTATGGGTTTCTTACACCAAATGATGCACAAAAAATAAAAATCTAATGAGAAATTTCACATTTTAGTTGACCAGACTTTTAAGTTTATGCGCAGAACTTTTTCTGGTACATTCACTGATGGAGAAGACGCAACCCCCCCCCCCCCCAAAAAAAACAAAACAAAAACAAAAAACAAAAAAACAACACATACATCCTCTCCAGCTTCTCTTGGCATAAGTAAACAAAACATGAAGGGCCACCTTCATATTTGCTGACCATGCATGACATTTGAAATGTGAGATTTATGTTCAGAGCAAACATGGGATTACAAACTTATTGACAGCAATGTAAATACAGGAGCGAGTCCTGTTACTCGTTCATACATGTGAGCATTCTTGGCCCTTGAAATATGTGCATCAGGAATCAGGAACACTTTGTCATTTCATTTCATGTACTTGCGTACATGAAATGAAACGAAATATAATTTTCCCCAGCCCACAGCACTGCAACACAAAGACAAAAACACATCCAAAACCTACAAGAACACATACGTAGATCCAGACTAAACACATATATCCAAACTAAGAACGCGTATATCCAAGCTAAGAATACATATATCCAATCTAAGAATACATATATCCAAACTAAGAATACATATATCCAAACTAAGAACACATGTATCCAAACTAAGAACACATATATCCAAACTAAGAACACATATATACAAACTAAGAATACATATATACAAACTAAGAATACATATATCCAAACTAAGAACACATATAGCCAAAGCAAGAATACATATATCCAAACTAAGAACACATATATCCAAACCAAGAATACATATATCCAAACTAAGAACACATGTATCCAAACTAAGAACACATATATACAAACTAAGAACACATGTATCCAAACCAAGAATACATATATACAAACTAAGAATACATATAGCCAAACTAAGAACACATATATCAAAACTAAGAAAACATATATACAAACTAAGAACATATATATCCAAAAATAAACACATATATCCAAACTAAACACTTATCCAATCTAAGCAACAAAACACATGTGAAGGGAGTCAGAAAATGAGTGACTCCAGTTACTAATACAGTTTTTCTCAATTCCTTTGGCACATTTTTCCATTCACAGTTTACTTTTTCAAAACAGCTCACACACAGCCCTTAACAAAAGACAAAATGACCAAAACAGTATATAATGTTTGCAGAATGACACCACCTTCTCAAAACTTGTCACACACCCATCAAAACAAAACATTTCCATCAAAACTAACAATGTGTGTGCAATTGAAAATGTATGTTTTCTCATTTATATAACAATGGATAACAAAACTGAAACTACAGCTATCAATATCAACCTCTGCAACCATCACTTCAACTTTTGTACAGCTCCCTCACAGTACTGACTGTTTTACCACTGACAACCATACTACAATTTGGGTTTTGTACTGAGCACTCTTACTTAGGGAATATACTGTCAGAAAGTATTTGAAATTGTATATTTTGAAAGTCAGTTACTCTACTGTAAATGGCTTCAGTGAAACTACAGTACTGCATTGTATTGTGGCAACACACTTCACAGAAGTATAGAAATGGTTGTTGCCAAGAGTACAAATACAGTGAAACACAGTCCAGTAAATTGACCGTAAAGGCCGGCAAAGCGACTTACCTATTTTCATTGCGGAACGTACAAACAATTGATGCCACAGTATGACGGCTCAGGTTTGGCTGAACCCTTTGGACAGCCTCTCACATGGAGAGGCCATGATTGACTATGTGATCAATGACTGTTGCCCTAATTTCATTAGAGCATCTTACACAAACGCCATGTCCCCTGACAGGGGCCCCTCTACCTCTACCACGACCTCTTCCTCGTCCTCGCTGAGGTTGCTGGTGGCAGCCTCCTCGATCCATGCTTGGTATCAACTTCAATCTATTGACCTCTTTCATAGGTTGAGAACTAATTGATAAATTGTGCACACAGAGTTCACACAGGTTCTGGCGATATTTAGAATTGAGAGAGCAGTTTCAGTAGGTTGCTACTAAGTGTCTGCAATGTGTTGACATGGTTATTCAATTAGGTTTCGTGTCTCTCCCTGAGAAGTGTGTTAACTGTTTTGAAAAGTGTGTTAAAACTCAAAGAAAATGGTGTGAAAGCAATGAGAACTAATTAACCCATTCGCCAGAGAAGACTCTTGCTGTGCAAAGAAGGTGTGAGCATTGGATTAAGCTGACCCATGATTCGCTAAATGTGTGCAAGCAATCAAGAAAAACTGTAACTTCAATTGTCAAACCCAAAGATGCAAATATGAACAGGGTCTACAGTGAGTGGTCCAAGCTGAGCTGAGAAAATATATTCTATCCAAATAAAGTATTCGCTTTACATGACCATAAGTTGTTTACATTTGACTACGTAACAGTTATGTCTGGCTGAATCTTGTCCTTTCTAAAACCGGACGACCAACTGTCGTTTGCTGCAAATGTTGCATCGGTTGCTCGCTCCTGCAGATTTCTCCTCTATAACATCAGGAGGATTCTCTCATTCCTCACCGACGAGACGACACAGGTGCTCATCCAGGCTCTGATCATCTCCCGGCTGGACTACGCCAACTCCCTCCTTGCTGGCGCCCCAGCGTCGGCCATCAGACCTCTGGAGCTTGTTCAGAAAGCTGCAGCTCATCTGGTGTTCAACCGCCCTAAGTTCTCCCACACAACTCCCCTTCTCATGTCCCTACACTGGCTCCCAGTAGCTGCTCGCATCCAGTTTAAGACTCTGGTGCTAGCCTACAGGGCAGTGAAAGGAACAGCTCCTTCCTATCTCCAGGCCATGGTCGAGCCCTACACCCCCGCCCGACCACTTCGCTCTGCTGCCTCGGGGCGCCTGGTTGCCCCGTCGCACAGAGGCCCCTGCTGCCGATCGACCCGGTCACGGCTCTGTTCTGTCCTGGCCCCACAGTGGCGGAATGAACTCCCCACTGATGTCAGGACTGCGGAGTCACTGCCCATCTTTCGGCGCAGGTTGAAAATTCAATTCAATTTATTGTCATTAAAAAACAATGTGCAGGCACATGTTAAAAATGAAATGAGGGGAAAACTCACCTCTTCAAGAACTACTACCCTGTTACTTATTCTTAGCCCTTATTGTATTCACTCATTTAAAAAAAAATCTATTTCTTGCACTTTTACTTTAGCACTGGTTTTGCTCTTAGATGCTTTAGATGCACTTCTGACCTCTGATGGCTAGTAGTTCTCCTGATTTCCTACGTTAAATGCACTTATTATAAGTCGCTTTGCACAAAAGCGTCGGCTAAATGACTGTAATGTAATGTAATGTAACTTAATTCAGGGTGACTTATTCTTTTCCCTTTGAGGTGCTTACTGTGAGATGTTAATCAAATCAGTCCATTGTTATCATTATTAATGAAATATTACATCATGCTCTATGTGAATCCAGCCACCTGCCCAGCTTTCATTCTATAGCAGGTCCACAGGAAGCTATACTAAAATAAAGATTATAATATCCCTTTAGGGCACTTTTAATATTCTTTTTTATATCTCACTTTGCAGAATTTTAAAAACAAGACAGTAACATTAAATAAATATTGATTAATATGTTACTTTTGTTTTCCAAATGGAATTAGGGCATGCTGTCATCCTTGTATTATAATGTAAAAGTAAAACTTGCTCTAAATGAACTATATCCATCTTTAAATGATATGCGTGGGCTGGACCATGTGTCTCAGCAAAGCAGTGATAGTTTGACAGTAGCACCTTTGGCAGACTATTGCTGTCAGTCTGTCAAGTGAAGCGTGCTGATTAGTTTGACAGTTCTCCTCCTACCAACTGGTCATTCCGTGAAACAACTGGCAGCATGACTCCCTACAGTGAGCACCTTTATAACCTCTCTTAATATAATGGAAACCAATGCACTGTTACTGGACAGGCTACACATCGCTGGGGGCCATTTTGGATTATATTGGTCAACTTTGAACCGATATTACCTTGCAGCTGGCTGTTTTTATGTTTAAGGGAAAAAATTCCAACAATGGGTTTACGTCTTTTAGAATCAGAATCAGAATCCTATTTATTGGCCATGTAGGTTTGCATGGAATTTGACTCTGGTTTTGTGGCTTTCTCAGTGTACTTAACATAGAATAACAACACTAAAACACAACAATCTTCAGATATATATACAAAAGGATTGACTTATACAGGTGAAATAAGAACCTGAGGTAGATGGACATGACAGAGGGTACCAGTGTACGGTATAATATATGCAAAATGGTGAGCTTTATTGACAGTGTTAATCATTCATTTGAATGACAGCCCGCGGAAAGAAACTGTTTTTATATCTGGTTGTTTTGGGGTACAATGCTCTGTAGCACCTCCCAGAGGGGAGGAGTTGGAACAGGTTGTGACCAGGGTGTGATGGGTCTGCAGCAATGACATGCGGTCAGGGTAAGCTACCCTGTGATAATTTAATCAAAATAACCATACAACAAATTCATAACAACATATCAAAATCTCACTCTAGTTACAAGTATGCTGTGTTATAACATATTTTTAATGTTCTTGTCCTTTTTAAGTCCTTAAAACTTCTAAAAGTGAAATGCCGTATAGCACACAAGCTCGCCTACTTTTTCAATGGGAAGGGTAAGCTCTGTTTTTTTTCAGGATTGCCTTTAACGTTGTGAATTTGGGAGTTTGCACATGCGTATTGCGTAGCTTAAGGCAAAATCAACGGACAAGGAAAGGCACTGCGAGCCAATCAGAGCCATCAGGGTGTTAAATTGCTACAATGTCATAGATATTTGTGCTATCAATAAAGCAAGCTAGCTCATTTGAATTTGAATTTGAGGAGCTTAGCTATACTTCAGCGTGAAATCAGTAATGTCAACCATTGTACATCTTCAGAGTTTTAATAAACTGGATTACCAGCAAAAATTACTTGTCATTAAACAAGGCAGGCCTACATCAGCTCTCCCTGACCTCCACCAGTGTAAAGGGCAGAAAATCATGCGATCATTCCAGCCGGCATGGCACATAAGGAAAAAGTGGCTATGCAGCTCTGATGCTACTACCTACTGCTTCCCTTGTTTGCTGTTTTCCAGAGAGTGGGACAATGTATGAGTATAGGTGCCGGCTACTGTGACCTGGACAACCTGCCTGCAGCGCTAGTCAAGCACGAGCGGTCCAGTTCACACATTCAACATCAAATAGCACTGAAAACCTTTGGAAACTGCACTCCGATCTACCTGGCTTTAAATGAGGCTAGCAAACAGCAAGTCCTGCGCACAACGCGAAGGTGAGGGAGAATCGTGAGATTCTGAAGGACTTGATATGTGCTACTTGCTACTTAGGGAAACAGGAATTAGCTGTCAGGGGAAACAAGGAAAGCACCGGCTCATCAAACCGGGGAAACTGTGGAATTCTTAAACCTCACTGCGCAGAAAGACCAGCGGTTGGCGACACGTCTTGAAGTTTGCTCAGTGTTTTCTGGAACATTGAACCGTATTCAAAACGACCTTATCTTGGCAGTGAATGACACTCTTTAACAGAACATTCAAGATGGGGTAAATGCAGCCCATTTCGTGTCTGTACTAGTCGATGAGACCACTGACAAAACAAAGCGCAGCTATCTGTTGTATTGTGGTATGTCTGCCAAAATGAAGTTAAAGGGGCATTTTGGGGATTTAGTGATGTAATGCTGTGGAATGTAATGATGTGAGGCAATGTATTAGTCATTTCACAGCTACCAAAAACCATGTAAAACAAGAAAAAGGTACTTCATATATACTTTGACAATATTTTTGTTTAGGTTTTCATTTGGAATATAGTTCAGCCGGGGGGGGGGGGGGGGGCACAATATTCTAGAATTCTGTGGCAGTTCAAAGAATGAAGAAGGATCAGATTGTTACAAAACATTAGAGAGCACAAAAAGATGTAATTTGGATTTGTGAATGCCCACTGCCTACCCAGCCACTGACCTCACCGCACATCACTGGTCTGCAGTGATGTTGCCTGCCCGTTTCCTGACTCTGGAGGTGTATAAGTCCTGAATGGAGGGTAGGTCGGCACCAATGATTTTCTCTGCAGACTTAACTGTTCCTTTCATGCCATATTATCATTAAAAAATCACAAACGTCTATGTGAAATTACAATTAATGTCAATATTCATGTTTTCATAAGACCTATAGATTGCCATATTCTGTGTGTGATAGAGAATTGTAAGAAAGAATGATTAAGTGCTGGGGGCACATTTTCATTTTTGCTCTCATCCAAAAAGATTGGCATTACAAAGTGGCTAGAATGTTTACATTGTGCCCAATTTTAAACAACTAGATGAGCTAAAAAAAAAAAAACGCCAACAAAACACCACTGTATTTTATTTCTCTAGATCCATGGATAAATGGGTAGATGGATGAGGAACTAGATATCCTCTAAGTGATGGGGCAAGTGAAAATCTCTGTGAAAAAAATGAACTCTGTATTCAAATATAAAACATTACCCCAGTGGAGATCCAGATTGATTGTGCACATTTCTCATTCCTTTTGAAAGAACTGAGAATAATATCCAGCCAGTTATTGGGCACATTTAACTCAATACCAAAACAACCGATGATTTTGTTGGGATCTTTTTTCTACATATAGTCATTGGCTGAAGCAATAAACAAAACCTCCTTCGAGGCTCATAATTCTACATCAGTGCAAAGTTTGCTTTAATGCAGTGCCTTCTGTACGATTTTACACCCACATACCTCAGAGCTTTGTCAGTCTGTGTCTAGAGATTGGCTGAGAAAAAGCTGTCTGCAGAAGGAGAGGGTTGGTGTTGTCACTTTTCCTAGTCCCCCACTCCTCTATTCAGCTTTGAAAAGAAAGCTGGAGAGGGGGCACTGCTGTCTGCTGCTCAGTGGTGTACGCCCTCAAGACCTCAGCTCCTGTGTCCTCAAGGCCTCAACTCCTGTGTACTAAGGCCAAGCATCTCTCTGGCCTCACACAATCCAACGTGTATGAAATAGATCTGCTGCCTGCTAGCCACCACTGGAGAGGGGCTTTCCAAAGTTTGTGAAGTTACTCCAAACTCCATATTTTTGTCTGGATGTGTCAGTATCTCTGCTGGCGTAGTTGGAAGACTTGATGTGTTCATAAATAAACTTTTTGTTTTTCCCCTGTGCTTTGAAAAGTATGTATCTGCCATCAACACATTGCTAAACTGTTCTGAACTAAAGGGCCTGATTTTGCTCCCTGCTGAGGAATCCTGCACCTTAAAGGGGTAGTTTGGATTTTTTTTGAAGTGGGGTTTTATGAGGTTCTTATCCATAGTAAGTGCATTACTTACAGTAGATTGTGGTCAGCTTGCCTGCAGTTTGGAGAAGCAGGCAGGAGTGTAGGCAGGGCTAGCAAGCAATGTACTGCTGTAGAAGGGGCCGGAAACAAAACCTATCTTTGCCACCTAAAAAAAGGCCTGCCTAAAAAAAATCAATATCAGTTTTAAGTGTATGCTATATTTAGAGTATTTTCACTGCTTTACCTTGCTGTCAGACAGCCAATATTTTTGACACTACATTTTCTCAGCTAACGATAGAACTTCCGTATTCCCATGCATAAATGCAGCTGTGCTGCGCACTGTATTACACTGCCCGGAGATCAGCCAGAAAGTGCTGCTGTGAGATCAGACCTAATTCAAACTTCACTTTTCTAAAGATTTCAAAGAGGGTGCATGCTTGTGCTTTTCTGGATGTTCTGATCAACGGCTTCAAATCCATCCACTGGCAAAAAACTATCAGCCCACATAGCGCCCATTCCAAAGCCGGACAAAGAGTCACCAGTGACACAACATAAATCACGTTTCAAAAGCTGAGTTGCGTCAGGTTGTGTAAATAAACAGATGACAATATTTGTATATTTAGTCACAACATTTTATCTAATGTTTCACACCTTTATTGTATGTTGCCGCTTTACATATTGTGTTGAGCACATCAGAGAACTTGTGTTCAATGTGCTGGGTGTTTGACTTTTCATTAGAAGTTGTAAAAAAAAAAGTACAAAAATTAAACAAGATTCATTGCATCTTCGGAAGCCAGTGTACTGCCCATTTGGTCATGGATATATATTTCTAATGTTACTCACTACACATGATGGTAAAACTGTCCTGTTGCCTTTTCCAAGCTGCAGTTCTGTTAGGGCCCCAGTGAGCAACCAGCCTGAATTGTCGGAAATGGAACCAAAACAGAACACAAATATTTTATTGTTTATCAGTTATTATTGCATAAAATATAATATGCAGCAACATGTGATTATTGTTAAAATGGTTACAGAAGAGAATCATAAATTCTCTACAATATTAAAGGAATATCTCTTCTACAATGTGCTTTTATTTCCCATCACACAGTAAATGTTGTAAATACAGTTGGAGATCTGGATATAAAATATAAAATAATAGGGATAGTTACTATTGATATGTACTTCCACAATCTGTCTACTACAAATATTTGGAAATTATATGTATTCTTGTTTTTATATACATATCATCAGTAGATGGTGATATGTATACAATTATGCAATAAAATGTAGTGTGAGCCAAAAACTTACTTTGAAGAAAATTTGTCACTAGGCCTTTGGTCTGGGACATTTTTTTTTTAATCTTCAGAAAATTGAGGAAGGTCCACAAGACACTGACATTCAGTATGGCAGGGAACCCTAAATGGTTGGTGATGCGACTGTATGTGATGCGCTGGCATCCTCTGATTCAGAGAGAGCTATTGTTGTGTTGTAACCAAGTCCCACTCATGGCAGCAGTAGCTCTCCGAGTCCATGGGCATGGGCTTACAGTTTACATATCTACACCACCAGGTAGCTCGGGCTTTTTCTTGGCCTCCAGTTTGGACAGTCTCTCTTTCAGTCCATTCAGGAATCAGGAATCAGGAACAATTTATTGTCATCTCACTCATGTACTTGCGTACACAAAAGAGATTACATTTCGTTTCACAAAAAAACAAAAACACATCAAAAACCTCCCATTCAGTAAATTTGCAACACAGTCTAAAAATATTTCACTGTCCAGAGAATGAACACCAGCCAGGATGACTGTCGGAACTGCCGGTCTGCATGGCTAGCAGTTAGCTTAGCCTGCCCCGCTTCTGCGTCCTGTCAGACCGCCCTCGGTGTTTCCTCTTCGGGCGCAGCTCAGGGAAGGGCCGTGGTCCTTGGGCTCACTAGATGCAGCAGACCAGCCTCCCTCAGCCGATTCAATTCTTGCTCTCCCAGCCAGACACCTTAGACACACCTCCCCCGCACTCCACACGAAGACACAAACGCAGACCGAGACAAAAACTGCACAGTCGATGCTAGGCGAGGCTGCTAGACCGTCCACTGTGTTATTGGAACTGCCAGTCTGCATGGGCTAGCAGTTAGCTTAGCCTGCTCCGCTTCCGCGTCCTGTCAGATTGCCCTCAGTGTTTCCTCTTCGGGTTCAGCTCCGGGCAGGGCCGTGGTCCCTGGGCCCACAGGATGTAGCAGACCAAGCTCTCCCAGTCAATCCAACACCAGCTCTCCCTGCCATCAAACGAAATCAACGATCACAGACACAAATCCTCGTAAAAGTTCTTCACACGATGACACAAACTCAGACGTAGACGTAGACGTAGACGTGGACAAAGACACTGCATAGTCGGCACTGGGTGAGGCTGCTGCAAATGTGAGTTTGCGCCGCGATCAGTCTCCATCTGCAAAAGTTCTTCTTCTGTATACTCTGGATCATAAAGGTGTCCTTTTGTCTTCATCGGCTGTCTGACAGCAAGGTAATGCAGTGAAAATACTCTAACTGTACAATTAAACTGATATTGATTTTTTTTTTTTAGGTGGGCCTTTTTTTGGGTGGCTAAAATACATTTTGTTTCTGGCCCCTTCCACAGCAGTACATTGCTTGCTAGCCCTGCCTACACTCCTTCTTGCTTCTCCAAACTGCGGGCATGCCCACCACCATCTACTATCTGCACCGACTAAGGGTAAGTACTTCATACAACCCCACTTCAAAAAAATCCAAACTACCCCTTTAATTTATGGAATGTTTCTATACTGCCCTGCATGACTCCCGAAAATGTCACAGTAAAGCTTCTGCTTAAATGGCACTTCACAATGTATGCTAAAATAGAGCAGATTTTACCAGTAAATGCCTGGTAATCTGTAACAGCAACTCCCCTGGCTTTTACAAGGGCGCTGGGTTTTTACAATCCATTTCTGCCACAATAATGACATAAAACACACAATAAAAAGCCCCATTTAGCACCAAAAAACCGAGGGTCTGTAATCACTTCTGTTTTGTTTATTGTATTTTATGCAAAGTCCACTCTATGTCACTTTGCATTCAGCTCTGATTGTACTAAATTGTACTACTCTGAGGTTTACTCTGTTTTTAGACTGCCCTAATGTGACTGTTGTTTTTTAATAATGCATGCTTTAGCAGTTTATAACTGCATCATGCCCCAATATAAGAGAAGCCATTTTCACTGATAAAATTTTAATACAGTTTAATCAAACCTGCATTTTAAGAGCCCACAGCACTCTCTAATTTTGGACAATATAAAGTATTACCCATTTTATGTTCGATACCTGGGAAGAACAAGACTCTCCTCACTTTCTGGTCCAAAGCAACACGAGTGATGTGTTTGATCAAAAACATGAAGCAATCTCTTCGTTTATGTCAATGCATGTGACAACTTCAACCGTCCAATTTAAGCGGCAAAGTTAGATAGTTGCTTCCACGGAAAAATATATGTGCGGATTTCAGCAGAGTCTGAGAGTGACGCCTCCCGGAGGACACATTTTGCTCAAGGACATTTCAACAGGGATAGACACCTTGATTGTTCGAGGAGTGAACCTGTGGTATTTTACAGCACAGCTTCTGTAATTACCAGAGACTTAAGTGATGCAACATTTCTGTCAGAGACACACAGGAGTTTAGCCTTTCTATTGGTCGATTTACCCCGCAGTTTATCATGAGGGCCAGTAATGACAGACAAACCTTTGAAAATAACACACAGATGGCATTCAGTGCACTGATGTGCACTTTTGTGTTTGTCCATTGCATGAGCGATGCAAGAAAGATACAAAATTTGCCTATAATGGCTCGGCGACGTTTGTCTGCTCGATTTATTCAAATTTAAACTGTCGTTATTTGTATTGTGTAATATCTTGGGTAATATATTGTAGGAGACATAAGACCAAATACAAAATATACAGAAAGCCTGATGCACTAAAGTTGCTGATGTAGATTTTTATTGCAATATTTTAATGTGATTCATCGTTGCGTTTCAAAGCTTGTGTAGATATTAACATATGCTTGTGAACTGTGCGAACGTTTATATCCGCTACGTGTGTGTCTGCTGGTGTGTGTGCGTGTGTGTACGTGTGCATCCCTACTCAGCGTGGTGACTCATTTCTGAGGCTGTGGCTGAGCAGAGTGCTGTCCTTGGCTGTCACTTCTCATCATTCCTCTGTAAGCGAGACAGCCGAGCAGAGGGCAGTGTATGAGCAGTGCACAGATGGAGGGAGCACTGGCATAGAGTGACAGTCTGTCTGCCCCCTGTTAGAACCCCTATTGACTTGATGGGGGAGACTGGCTCTTTACCTATTTATTAAGGACAGAGGATTCTGCTCCGTCACACAGCTACTGTACACACCCGGCCCCACCTACGCATCTACGGACATGCGGCGGTGTCGGAGGTATTTGAATACAAAAATGTGTTTACATGTATGTATCCGTGTCTTTCTTAGACACCCTCTCATGCACAAATACACACGTGTGCATGAGATGTGTGCATGCACATGCACACTCATATGCACACGCACACAAACAAACAAGCTGCTGTCTCCCTGCTATTGATTGTCTATCACAGCTGTGACCTTGGTGCATTTACAAGTCATCATATGCTGCCTGCAGCCACCATGTGTAATGCAGTTGTGTAGACGTCCTTCTGTCTTTCTATCTCGCGTTACCTCTTCAAACCCCTCGCAAACAGCATGACGGATCAGTGTACGCAACACAATAAAAACATGCGTTTGTGCCAGTGCACTCACATGTGCTCTCACATAATGAACACACAGAGACCGAGATGCGTCATACCCACATTGACAAACAAGAACACACACACACGCATACACACTGACAAAAAGTACACACTACAAACATCTACTGAGCAACACAAAAAGCACCAAAGTCTGGACTGGGAAAGAGTTTGTGCTTTAAAGGTCTTTGATATATGCAAAGCATATAAATTCAGAGGATTATATAATAAGTGGTCCCTCCCTGGGATTATTAGACATAAGAAAAACTGATTTTACGCTGGGTGTCAGCAAGATTTTTCATAGCCCAATCTCGTACTGCAGAAAAACCCCCCCAAAAAAAACATCACTTTCATCACTGAACTTCTTAAGGACAGAGTGTACCGAAAAAAGAAAGGCCGTGGTTCCTGTCACAGACTCTGCTGTTAGTTTATAAGACTGACAACAAAGTAATAGCAAGAACATCCCGGGGTTTCAGCTTCATCTCCCAATCTGGTTTTGGATAACCCTGTAGCGCCGCACTTAAAATGTAATGCGTCCCATCGGTAAGCAGTCGTATGCAATACGTTCACCCAGCAATGTGGCGAGGGGTATTCAAGACGTGAGAAAATCAGGGGTCACTGAATATGGCAGCAAAAAAAAAGGGATTTGCATTCTGCCCGTGTCTTTGCAGTAATCCATAACACCAGGAAGAGGGAAGTGAAAAGTTCACCATCGCCCTGAGCCCATTTTAGTTATGTAACTATCAAAGGAGATGACAAAATGAATACATCCACAGGAACAATGATGCCCATCTGTGATGGGCTAGGTGAAACTGGATTACTTCCTCAGTTGGTGTGTGTGTGTGTGTGTGTGTGTGTGTGTGTGTGTATATGCATTTGCAAACTGACCGCATTCACATACAGTACACTCTAGTGTATGCAGACTGTACTATGTGTGAACTGTCCATTACAGTGTGTTACAGTCTGTGTATTACATTTGTGTTTCTGATGTGTTCATGACTCCTCTTTTTCTGCTGCAAACTCTTTTGTATCGTGTAGCTCTGTAATTTTCGGTGAGAAATTGGACGTTTCCTTTTCCGCCATGGCCAGAGAAGAACAGCTTTGTAGGTAAACTAGAAGCTTAGAAGTCAGTGCGGGGTAAAGTAAGCTAAGCGACACAGGAGAATTTCTTTTTTGAGGGGGGGTTCCCCCTTTTTCTCCCCAAGTGTACCCATCAAATTACCCCACTCTTCCGAGCCGTCCCGGTCGCTGCTCCACCCCCTCTGCCGAGCTGGGGAGGGCTGCAGACTACCACACGCCTCCTCCGATACATGTGGCGTCACCAGCCACTTCTTTTCACCTGACAGTGAAGAGTCTCGCCAGAGGGACATAGCACATGGAAGGATCACGCTATCCTCCCCCGAGAAGGCGCCCTGATCAACCAGAGGAGGCGCAAGTGCAGCGACCAGGACACATATCCACATCCGGCTTCCCACCCACAGGCACGGTCAATTGTTTCTGTAGGGACGCCCGACCAAGCCGGAGGTAACATGGGGATTCGATCTGGTGATTCCCGTGTTAGTAGGCCACGGAATAGACCGCTACGCTACCCGGACACCCCTGAGAAAAATAATTTTGAACAAGACATTTGATTCGTATCTTTATTTTTTGTAGTTTTTCCAAGTCCCTCTTAGATTAAAAAAAAAAAAACAAGTCCAGCAAGGCATGAATAGATTTCACATTTCCAGTGCAGACTGGATCGTCAAAATGTTGGGATTTTATTGCTCTTTTTTTTTTCTGAGTAAATTTCCAAACATTTTATTTTGAATGATTACAGGCAAGCAAATCAAAAGGTGGACTAGACCGATCATTTAACACTGATTGGTTGATACCTGTTTGATTGCAATTGTGCTCATGACATTGTGACGTTAACTGTTTAGGAAGATAAGGGCTCTAGTGTATGAGTACATACCGGGGTTTATGAGGGCACAGGTAGTGGTAGATGAAGTGAGGGGAAGGGGTGATGAAATGTGGCTGGGAACGGCGGAGAGGATATTTGGAAAGATCGGGGGGGGGGGGGTGCCGAGAGATTGGGTCAGTATGATTGAGAGAGCGGCTGTGTTGGATGAGGAAGGGGAGATAGAAATGTATGTGGGAGAAGAAGGAGAGAGGAGAGCGAGTCTGGTAAGGGTGAAAACGAGAGTGATGTATAGATGTTTAAGAGGGGAAGAAGTGAGAAGACCGGCAGCGGAGAAAGTGTGGGAGAGGGTTAGGAATGAGATGGATGTAGGGAGGATATGGAGGAATCTGAGAGTGAAGTGGAGCAGTGTTGAATGTGAGAATTTTGACTTTTTGAGAGGACACAATAGGCTGTTCAATAATGTAATAATTGGTAAGTTTGATGTGAATGTGAAGAAAGAATGTGATGTGTGTGGTGTGGGAGTGGAAACATGAGTTTGTTGAATGCTGTGAGCTGGAGGGATACGTGTTGAAAATGAAAGAATAAGTAGATGTCGGAGAGGTGGTTTGTTGACACCATGGAGTGGAGAGAGTTGTGGTTGTTTGGGGTGGCTGGCAAAGTGAACGGATGTAATGTTAATTTATTAAATTATGTTTTAAGCCATGCAAGGTTTGCTGTCGAGCTAAGGAGGAACATAGCCCATTATGAAAAGAGGAAAGTTGAGGTGTGCAATATTTTTAGGAGTATAATGGAAAGAGATGCTAATATGTTGTATGGTTGTGTTAGAGAGGAGTTTGTTGGTGGATTTGTAGAGGGGAGCACTTTTGGTGTGATTGGGGAAGGAGGGAGGGTGATGTTGGATTTTGGTTAAACAGCATACTGTGTGTGGTATGTGTGTATTTTTTTGTTTGATTTCTTTGACTTGGTGGTGGTGGGTGGGTGGGGGGTCTGTAGGCTGGAAGCCATGCTGAGGCCTACAGGTTACCTCACTATTCTGTTTTGTCGACCTGTGTTGTAATTTTTGACTCTTGTCCTCTTTGATTCTGTAGAGTTCGATGGGTTTGTGAAATGTGTTATTTCCCTACAGGTTTGGTAAATGTGTGTTGTATTTTGAATGTTTTTTCTATCGAATAAAAGAGGGGAAAAAACTGTCTTTGGCTGAGGAAGTCATCCCACCTTAGACCCTTCTCTCTTTTCTTAATATCTCCAACGCAGAGGTGTATAGGATACTGAAATTATTCTATGAATAAGGGAAGACTGTAACTTCAGTTAAAGTTTAGGTACAATCTAGGGCATCTGGGTAGTATGGCGGTCCATTCCGTTGCCTACCAACACGGTTATCGCCGGTTCAAATCCCTGTGTTGCCTCCGTCTTGGCCAGGCGTCCCTACAGACACGTTTGGCCGTGTCTGCGGGTGGGAAGCCGGATGTGGGTATGTGTCCTGGTTGCTGTACTAGCGCCTCCTCTGGTCAGTCGGGGGCGCCTGTTTGGGGGAACTGGGGTGAATAGTGTGATCCTCCCACATGCTATGTCCCCCTGGTGAAACTCCTCACTGTCAGGTGAAAAGAAGCAGCTCGCAACTCCACATGTGTTGGAGGAGGCATGTGGTAGTCCGCAGCACTTCCCTGGATCGGGAGAGGGGGTGGAGCAGAGACCAGAATGACTCGGAAGAGTGGGATAATTGGCTGGATACAACTGGGGAGGAAAAAAAAGTTTAGGTACAATCTTTGATGCAAATGTAAAGAAAAGGGTGGATTTGCTACCAAAATACAAAACGCAGGACTGGAACCTGCAATCACTCCCAGATTAATACTATACAATAACTAAATCTGAGTTTCCAATGCTTTCTGATGCTGTAAAAGGCTTGTTTGTCAGTAATTTTTGGAAATATGGGAGACAAAAAATGCCCATATTTTCAATTACAATCGGTCGAGAAAGACACTAAATGTGTTTTCAATCTACATCTCAAACTCATGTGCTATATGTTTGAATACCTCCGTTTTCTATGGTAAGATAAATCACTGGGCCTTTATCCAAAAACAAACTACCTGTCAAGAAAAGTGCTGTAGTAAAATAAAATAGTGGGCCACTATTCCACTAGTCAAGTATTTTAGAGAAAATAATAATTTGAGTACTTCACGACCTGTACGGCATGGCGGTTTGGTTTCTGTCTCAGTGGATTTACCAAGCCCTGTTCTGCTGATCGAGATTATATAGATCATTGCAACGTTTCTCTCTCATGTCTTTCTCTGAATGATGGCTTCTCTTGTCTCTTCTCCCGTGTATGTGAATGGTGTGACGTGTCTCCCGTGTGCATGTGTAGTCTGTCCTCCTGTCAGGTTTCCATGGTGATGGTGGTCACGTGGCTCAGGTCCTGGGCTGTTCTGGTGGCATCTGGACTCTGTTTGGCATCCTCCTCATCATATTCTTCATATATTTGATAATTCCATTATAATTCTGTCATCCTCTTTCAATTGTCCATCCATCCATTATCTGAACCGCTTATCCTGCTCTCAGGGATGCTGGAGCCTATCCCAGCAGTCATTAGGCGGCAGGCGGGGAGACACGCTGGACAGGCCGCCAGGCCATCACATAGGGCCGACACACACACAAACACATTCATACCTAAGGACAATTTAGTATGGCCGATTCACCTGACCTGCATGTCTTTGGACTGTGGGAGGAAACCGGAGCCCCCTGGAGGAAACCCACACAGACACGGGGAGAACATACAAACTCCACACAGAGGACGACCCCCAAGGTTGGACTACCCCGGGGCTCGAACACTGGACCTTCTTGCTGTGAGGCGACCGCACTAACCACTGCGCCACTTTCAATTGTTGTTTTCTGTAAATTGTGTTTCATTCTGTACACACAACATCCATTGCATGTCTGTCGATCTTGGGAGAACGATCACTCCTCTGTTGCTCTCCCTGAGGTTTCTTCCTATTTTTTCTCCCTGTTAACAGATTTTTTAAAATCTTTTTAGGGAGTTGTTCCTTATCCGATGCGAGGGACAGGATGTTGTGTTGCTGTGAAGCCCCCTGGAGTAAATTTGTGATATTGGGCTATACAAATAAAATTGACCTGAATTGACTTGAATTTAATAGACAAATATTCAAACCAGAAATTCGCAAATCAGCCTTGTTAGTATAGTCCTTGTATGTAATTAGATGGGTCTGTCTAGGGTTTGGTGATGGCCCTTTAGAGCTCCAGCTAAATGTAATGTGAACGTTTGTGACAGTTCTTAGTGTAGTCAGAGCGTTCATGTCTGAAAAGGGATTTACTTCATTCACTGAAGGAGTTAAAACTTGATAAAATGTTCATGTACACAAAGAGATTCGTGTTTTTTTTTATCATGGTGTAAACTTTTCATGGTCCCGTTAGTATTAGATTTGGGCATTCGTTTTATGTATTCAGATATCCCAAATCTCTTAGATGCTATCCAGTAAGATAGCTAATCCAGTTATCATTTCTGTCATTTATACCCGATCTATTATTTATGCCCATATTCCTGTTGAAATGCTGTGTGTGTGTGTGTGTGTGTGTGCTCGATGTAAGGGGGTTAGCAGCGTATCGTTAGATCATCATATAATCATAGTATATATGCCTTTGTTTGTGAGAGAGAAAGTGCAGAGAAAGGTTGCACATTATATATAAATCTGGTATGTGTGTGACTGAGTGATTGTTTTTCTATGTTTGTGTGAATGTATTTTTGTTTTTGTGTCTTTAAGAGCTTGTCTGTGTGTGTGTGTGTGTGTGTGTGTGTGTGTGTATGTGTGTGTGTTTGTATGTGTGTGTGTGTGTTCTGGTGTAATAAGAAGCCCAACACCATATGTCAGCATGTGGTTCAGGATGACAAATCTCTCTCTATCTACAGCCATGCAGCTCAGAGCTGCACAGCCAGGGCCATCTTTCCCTGCCTCCCTGACAGCTCAGCAGCCAAGGTCTGCCCGCTAAACTGCCCTGGTCTCAAAATGGAGTTCTCATTTTCAAGGGGAATGGCTGCATGGCATAATGTACTTTGTCTTGGGAATGACTTCTTCTCTGCCCATGTGGCTCTCTGAGATGGACATGGCTGGCTGGCTCTTGGGAGACAGATGGAGGCTGCTGGCTGGTCTGACACATGTTGAAAGGGTTGTGATGAGTCAATGATGGGGGGCCTGAGCTGCTGCACTTTGTCTGTATGATGGCTTGATGAGGACGGGCAGGATCGCGAGGTTGGAGGACAAGCTCTGCTCAGAAACTACCATACTAGAAGCCAAGCTTATTTCTGCAGCTTATAACTGGCTAGTGAATAAAACTGGGATAGGAGCTGGGGAACAGTTGTAGCTATTTAAAATGAATGTCAATAAAAATGGAGCTAGCAACCATAGCCCATATAAAAAAGTACAGATGAGATGCCACTCATGGGCTTCTGAGCTGGCATTTTGAAGCCTAGCATTTGACTTTACATTTACTGCCATTTTGTCTGTTGTTGGAACCAGAATATGCAAATTTGGGCAATAGGGTGGAGCTCGGATGGAGCTAGGGTTTTAAACTACACACTGCAATCTGTCAATCACTCCAGGCAAGGCCTGTCAATCAAGGCAGACATACCCTCAAAATGCTAAAATTTTAATCCCCGAAATCTTATTAACATAACAATCATTTTCAAAATCACCCCACTCAATCTTCAGATTGATTTAATGTTACTCTGCAGGTCGAGAACATTCCAACAATGTATTTAGTTTTGTCCTATGACAAAGTTTTAATTTTTACATTGCATGGCTACAACCTTGGCCTGGGCTTACTTTCAGAAAGCCCTTTGGAGGCCCAACACATGAAATTAAAGGTCTTTGGGTTTTTTTGTGTGTTTTTGTGGAAATAGGGACAAACATTTTTTAAGGTAATCAATGTTGACTGATTTACAACCAAACTAGTAATTTTGGCGTATTTTGAAGCTTATTTTCCTGATAAAATGAAAGATCTTTCTTTTCAGACCTAACACTAACCCAAGCAATACAGGCCTTATGCCTGTAGTAATGCCCTGAATGATCAGCAGGATTGCAAAATGTAAAAGTAACTAATTTTAAAAACAAACAAAATAACTTTCATTTCATGTATTGGGCCTCCAAAGAGCTCAGCCTTGGCACATGCCTAGTTTCCGGTGACACGGTGGCCCAGTGGTTAGCGCTGTTGCCTTACAGCAAGAAGGTCCTGGGTTCGAACTCCAGGTCGTTCCAGGTCCTTTCTGTGGAGTTTGCATGTTCTCCCAATGTCTGCATGGGTTTCCTCCAGTCACTCCAGTTTCCTCCCACCATCAAAAAAAGACATGCATGTTAGGGTTAATACTCCTGTCTGTGCCCCTGACTAAGGCAATAGGAAGAAATAACTGGAGTTGGTCCCCGGGTACTGCTCGGCGGCTGCCCACTGCTCCTAGCTACACAGCTAGGATGGGTTAAATGCAGAGAGTACATTTTATTTGTATGTATGTTCAAAATGACTAATAAAGAGTATTCTATTCTATTTTAGAGAGCCCTTTGGAGGCCCAAGACATGAAAAGAAAGTTATGTTGTTTGTTTGTTTTTGAAATAAGTCACCTTTACATATTGCAGTCGCGAAGTCAGTCAGTCAGTCTCTCTCTCTCTCTCTTTCATGGAAAACGCATTTGTTAGGCTATTATTTATTTATCTATCTCCGCCCCTAACTGGTTGATTTAGAGATCCCCACAAAGCTCAGATTATAACTCGAACCCTGGCGGTTATCTTAGCATCTACTGGATGTAATTGGCCCTGACCAACCTGCTTGCCTAGATAGGTGATGGTAGCCCTAGAAAACTAACATTTTACAAGGTTCAAGGGGAGAAAAGCCTCTTGAAAACACTGAAACACAGTGGACAGGTTTTCTACATGAGATTGCCAATCAGCATAGTAGACTACCATTTCATCGAGATATGCCTCACAGTTTGCTACTCCAGACAATACCCTCCGTTTTAGACATTGAAAAGTGGCAGGGGCATTGCACTTCAAAATGCCATGACCGTATACTGCAGGCAATTGTCCGGGGTAACAAATGCAGAGATTTCTGAAGCATGGGCTGCCAAGGGCACTTGCCAGTAGCCCTTGCGCAAGTCTAACTTTTTGACATAGCGAGCAGCTCCAACCCTATCTATGCAGTCTCCATGCAAGGAATAGGAAATCAATCTGGCTTGGTAACACTGTTTATTTTCCTGTAATCAGCACAAAAGCATGGTGTCCCATCGGATTTTGGTACTAGCAAACATGAAGAGCTGCAGGAGCTGGAACTAGGAACAGCAAGGCCATGCTCTTGTAAATACTCAACTTCTTTCTGCATTTGAGCTTTTTTGTAGGCTTCACATAGTATGCATGCTGCTTGATAGGAAGAAGAAGAGAGAAGAAAGCCACTTTATTTTGTCATTGCAGTCTTACAATGAATTATATTCTTACAATGAATTTGTTCTCTGCATTTAACCCATCCTATTGTATAGCAGCAGTGGGCAGCTGCAGTGCCCGGGGACCAACTCCAGTTCTTCTTTCCATTGCCTTGGTCAGGGGCACAGACAGGGGTATTAACCCTAACTTGCATGTCTTTCTGATGGTGGGAGGAAACCGGAGCACTCAGAGGAAACCCACACAGACACAGGGAGAATATGCAAACTCCACACAGACAGGACCTGGGATAGCCTGGGATTTTTTACCCGGCCTTTTCTTGCTGTGAGGCAACAGTGCTAATCACTGGGCCACCGTGCTGCCCAAGTCAGTCACCACCATCAATGTCATACTGCAAGACAGTGGTATGGGTAGACATATCTGAAAATAGTGCATGATGGTTTTCAATCAACCCGACAATGTCACTGTTATGGGCCCCAGAGAAGTGAGACAGATTAGTTTCCAAATCACTTAACACTTAACACAGAATTCTGTAATCAAGCACATAAAACAGGAGTATCTTGCATCACTAAGTCATCTTCCTGGGGAGAATAAGAAGGCAACACGGAGGCTAAAGCTACAGGCAACATCTCAGCTGAAGTTGGTGTATCCATTTCACTAAACCTAACAACATAAGGCTTCAGAAAGTTAACATGACACACGCGAGTCTTACGTCTCCTATCTGGGGTGCGAATAACAGAATGAGTTTCCTCTCAACCACATAAGGACCTGCAAACTTGGCTGGAAGCACTGAACCAGAGATAGGTTGTTGGTGGTTGAAGTGAGTTATCCCCTTCAATGTGAAGCACTTTGGGTGTCTAGAAAAGTGCTATATAAATGTAATGATTATTATTATTATGATTATTATTATTATAGGGAGGAAAGTCAGCACAGAGTCTCTAGATTGAAAACTTCGTTTGACAGCATTCTTATCAAAGTAAGCTTTTTTAGATTGGGAGATCATCAATGCCTCCTTTGATACTTCACAGGCATTGTGATGACACTCTCTGAAAGAACTGATGTAGTCTAGCATGTTTGGGCTAGGAGGAGAATCTCCCATCAACTGCTCATGCAACAATTTCAATGAGCCCCGAACTGTGTGGCCAAACACCAATTCTGCAGGACTGAAACCCAATAATTCCTGAACAGTTTCTCTGATAGCAGATAGCAGGAGGGGTATGCCCTCATCCCACTCCCTACCTGTTTCAAGACAATAGGTTTGCAACATAGTCTAAGGGTTTGGTGGAAATGCTCTAGTGCCCCCCGGCTCTCTGGATGGTAGGCACTAGAGAACTGATGCTTCACAGCCAACACTTCTAACACCCGAGCAAACAAATTGGACATAAAATTAGTACCTTGGTCTATTTGAATGACCTTTGGCAAACCGAAAGTGGTACAGAATTTCACCAATTCCTTCACTACCACCTTGGCTTTGAGAGAACATGGTGGAATTGCTTCAGGTTATTGAGTTGCAGCACACATTAAAGTCAGGAGATACTGGTGACCAGATTCTGACTTGGGCAATGGACCAACATAGTCAATAATAAGTCTCTCAAATGAGTGGTGGAGCTTGAAGAATCACTTGGTTTGGTTTCACTACCAATTGACATACATGATAAGAGCAGCAATACTTCGAAACATCACTTTTCAAACTAGTCCAAAAGAAATGCTTCAAGATGTGATAATAGGTTTTAGTTATCCCTAAGTGAGCAGACATAACATTGTCATGGGCTAAGCTCAGTATCTGTGCATGGTAACCAGAGGGGATAACAATATGGCAAGTATTATTCCACCCACTGTCATCATTGGCTGAAGGAGCCCACTTACGCATGAGGATTCCATCCTCCACTGGGAGGATGTACCAACCTCGTCCTTAGGCAACACTGTGGCAATACACTTAGCTAAGGAAGGATTAGCCTTCTGAGCTACTACAACCTGCTCCTTGACAACTTTTTGCAGGATATCAGACTCAACAGGCAAGGTGACAGGACTGGACAATGTTACCTCAATGGATTCAGTTACAGTACAATTAGTGGACTGCTTATCTACAGTTAACTCAAAAATTGCAGAAAAATCAGCAGACAATGACTCTATGGTTTCACCAGGCGGAGCCATAGTCATTTCTGCAGGGTTCGCCACATCCTCAGGCCTACACAAAGCCAAAAGTATGCAGCTCATGTGAAGAAAAGATGTATAAATATAGTATTCACCTAGGTGTTTTTGAGAAGCAGCGGACCTACATTTTTACTTTGGAAGTAATATCTGAGAAACAAATGAGGAAATGTACATGTTAGCCATAAATATGTAGTTTAGGTCCACACTAGTGTTACAAGTTTGCAGGAATGTGTAGAGTTCATTTAATTCCAGTGCATGGGTCAATTGTAGATGAAACTTATTCTGGTGTATTGCAAGAAGACAACAGCACAGTAAAATGAGTAAAAACCATACGGAGTTAATTACAAACAGTGCATACCCTTCACATACCAATACAACACTACACTACACATAGGGGGAACCTATTGTGTCCTGCTTGTAGAATGAAGGGTTTTGTACTGATGTAGAAAAAGGGGTTAGGGATTGGAGTGGGGGTGGGTGGATCTGAATTGCAGGATAGATCACATAATGGTGAAAAGTAGCAAGTGAAAATGAGTCAAAACTGATAAAAAGGCTGTGGGCTAGTTGAAATGTATAGCCGGTTCCAAATTAACCCATGAATTTTGATTAGCACATGGTCTCCTCATCACAAAATAGCCCATTCTCAAATCATAATGAACTACACATTAATTTACATTTCATCTCCCTACACCCTAAGGTCAGAACTTGAGTGCTGCTAATGCTAACTAGAGAAAAATAGCCATGCCCTAGTGTCTGCTTCTGGATGCCCAATTCGTGGCATTATGAGTGGAACTACTGCTGCCTAAGGCAATGAAATAAGAGTGGCAGTAGACATCGGGGTTGAACTGAATAATTTAGCTCCTGGATCACAGTGCACATGCATATTCATCTTTTTACTGGCACATCTATCTAAGAAATCCTCCTCTCTGCCTGAATGCACCTTCCTCTTCAGACCCCATAAATATCAGAATCAACTAATGGCTCCTCTTGAGGAATTAAAAAGGCATCATTAACAAGCACCTGAAGGTTGGATCTGATGTATTGCTGGGACTTTATCAACAATGATGAGGAAAACAGTTACACGAATATATTTGGAGTGAAGAAAAGTCATGTGTGATAAAGAAGCAAATATCTATTTTAGGTTATGACCTGCCGTCCACTGTCCAGTAAGGTCAAAGGTGAATGCTTACATTCTGCATGCGGAGGAACACTTTTCGGGTGGCATAGTATGTGAAAATCTCCAATTTAATGTGTCATCAGTTTCAAAACATTAAATTGGTTTTGAAACTGATAAAAATAAAGCACCCCACTAATAACTAGTACATTCAATACCCACTCATAACTGGTACATTCAATACCCACTAGGTGCGGGCATTGAACATACCAGTTACTAGTGGGGTGTTATATTTTGAAACATTAAATCTCCAACTTAATGTTTTGAAACTGATGCAATAAGCAATTTATACTCCTAATGGGTTTTTATCGATTGAAAGATTTTATTATAGCTCTCTGGTCTCACCAGTCTTATGAGTGATGCTGACATCACTGAGTAGGTCCCTTAATAGATGTTATAGCAAGATCTCATCTTAAAGTCCATTAAGTGAGCAATATGTTGCTGATCAATGCAAAACATTTTGCCATCTTGGCCTTGTCAAGACAAACATGTTCTTTTAATTGTGTTTTCATTTCAATTTTTCTGTAGAAATGGAGGTAGAAAATAAAGGGTATGACCACAGTGTCAACAAAAGATTGCTGTCATAGTTAGGGCTGGGCAATATTGACCAAATCAAATATCACATTTTTGACTGAATACCTCAATATTTTGGGGGATGGCTATTGTCCCTCTCATAACATATTTACACATGTTGAGAAATGATCATTAGTAACTTGGATATGCTGTCCAAGCACGTAGAGGCATTCACTATACATTTTACACAGCTTAAAACATAAAGCAGTCTAATAAGCTCAGAAAATTGTATCACTTATTTAATGCAGCCTTTAAGACCAGAGAAAAACAACATATATGCGATATCATGATAATGATATGATAACCAAAACCCCAGACAATATCAAGTGTCATATCACAATATCAATATTATATCGCTATATTGCCCGCCTCTAACCAAAGTATCAGCAAAGTTTAATTTTTTTGGTTAATATCTTGAAGTTATGGAGAGTTACATAAGACATAAGACAATAATGTTAGGTGAAGAGTGTACAAAAGGAGAAGTACAAAGAGTAGAGATAGAAGGATATGCACGCGGGACATGTTTTAAATTAGGGGGCTGCCAACTAAAACGAAGAGTATTGTGGCGAGGCGGCATGGAAGAATGAGTCGAGAGGCAGAGATCTCTTTTTAATCGCAATTCCCGTGCCCCATACACCTGCACGACCCCGGGAGTGCTCGTTTATTCACACCGGCCAGAACGGACCAGGACTGACAGCAACGTAACGAGCCCGCCCCCATGTCACAAGTGGCGACATCAGTCCCAGTCATGGTCCTACAGTCAGCTAGTCAGTAAACCGTCTCCTGCTTAGTCTGAGTCGAACCCCCAAAACAACAACAGAAGAATAACCACAACATGAACGCCACATCATTAAAACACAATTTCAAATCTAACATTAACAGCCCATCAGCCTCCCCCGATCGCCACAGTATGACATCATTATTTTGTCTGTAAGGTGCGTGTGTAGCAGATTTGGAATACAGTGTTTACTCACTTTATTATTAAAAATGTACATTCCACGCAGCCCTAGCCCCACTGTTTCAAATAAAGGTATGCTGTATTTTGCTTTTGTATGTTAGGAAAAGTTAGGCATACTGTTGTGTCGAGGTTTTTACCTCCCACTACTGGGGGGGGGGGGCTTTCTGCACTGATGTGGTAGGGCAAGGAGGAAGAAGATGTAGGGGCAACAGAGATGACACAGATTGGTACGAATCATTGTGAATTCACAATGAAGCCGCTAGGCTGGTTAGCAAGCACAGGGCTGGCGAGGCAGGGGTGACGGGAGATGCACAGTTGGCTATCTGAGCTAACCCCCCTGCAATTCTATTACACTTGTTTATAGCTCTTGGCAAACTGCACACCAAGGATTCTTTAGCTTGAAAGAGAAGTGGGGTTAAAGGGGGTTGGCTATTTAACATTTAACAAGGAGAAACAGAGGGCACTTTGTCAAAAAAAAGAGCAAGTCAGGAACTGAGATGAATTTGGCGGTAGATTGAATACAGAAACTGATAAAACTGGACCGGCTTTTGAAAAGCCTCCATTTCAATCACACTATATCCAAACACTAGACAGACCCCATGGAATTATAACGTTAAAATGGATTATGTTTTTTAGCTTTTTGAGAATTTGGCTCCAATAGCCTCACCCCTTTGGAGGGGATTTATGGACAATCTCCCTGGTCTTCATGAATATTTAGAATTTTCTTTTTTCCTTTTACTTTACTGACATTCCCTCTTCAAGTTTCCAGTGCAGTGCCAGTTTGCAGAGAGCTCACTGTCACAGTTAAAAATGTATAGTTGCTAACGCCATGCTTTTTTTTGTTTTGTTCAGCAGAGTGGGGATGGTAGTTGTACCTGCAAATTAACTACTCTTCACACACACACACACATGATAAATCCTACTTGTTTGGAAATTTTTAAAATACATACTGTATTTCTGACAAAGAAAAAATGTCCCTTTTTGAAAGAACCAAAAATCTTTTGCACATTAAAATACTTGAGCACTGTTCCTTCCCTAACTGCCACCTGACACACAGACACACATACACACACACTTCCACGAGGAAACGGGAGTGTGTGCTAGACAGGATGTGAACTAGACTGCTGACAGTTGTCGTATGATCAGCTCACTGTTTAAGGGTGACACGAGCTAACACTATCTAAATGTATACTGACTCCTTGTTTGGGCTACTTAGCTGTTCGTCTGTCTGGCGTATGCTAAACTTGACAATGTGTTGCACCTTTTTATTGCTGTTTTGTGTTTGTGTGTATTGCACTTCACTGTTAACCCTAATTTCCAAAACTAGACAACGAAACTCGTCTTGAATTGGAAAAAAATAAATAAATAACTGCCTGAATTGCATTTCATCATTTCACTTTGAATTATTCAATACAGTTATTACCGCCGATGAAATGTTGTTGGGTTTATGCTTTGCTCGCCATCAGTTTGTCAGCGTCGTTCTCACATTTCGGAAATAGCAGATGATTCCTTTTGAAATTAAGACTCTTCATACACATACTGGAAGAAAAAAAAAGAGGTTTTTTTACATGCGCAAAAATGTTTTCAATTTTTGAATAATTCATCTTGAATGCTTTTAAACCCTCATTAAATATTGTTGCTCTTGACTACAATAGAAAAAACATTTCCTACACTCCCTCCTTAGCAATTCAGCGGATGAAGCCGCTATCAAGTGTGGCCGTGTCCCACAACTCTTAATACCTCGTGCAGCAGGCCTCCTCTGAAATAGATAATTATCAATACTAAAGAGGAGAGGGGGAATCAATGGGCTTAGCACAGAAAATCTATCATTCACTTAACAATCGCCACCTTCATGCTAATACACTGTAGAAACCAAGCAACTATTTTGCTACTATTCTGCTCGTGTGCAGCTGAGGTGATACAAATGCATCCACCGCCACCTCGAAACTTTATTGCTCAAATGCTCGGAAGCTTTTCCGACTTCATTTCAAATGCTCATCCAAACAATTTCTTTGCAAGTTTGCACCGAGGGTCCCATTAGACCCTTCCTTCCGCTTGTCTCCGAGGATTAAGAAGAAGGGTATAGTTTCTGATCTCCAGATGAGAAAAAAAGAAAAGAAAAGCAATTAGCACATACATCAACCTTTGACAGTTATTGACAGAGAGATGCAGGATGTGTTTATGGCACATAATGGTAGTCTGCAGCTGTCTGTGCAATAAGCTTTAGAGCTTTTTACATTGCTGTGGGATAAAATACATTTGGCACGTAGACGTACTTATCTTACTTCTACCGTACGCTAAAGAAGAGGGCCTTTAAATGCAAGGCAGCTGGTGCAAACCCGGGACCCACGGGGAAAATCTAAATGGGTCGGGCACATAATCTTGAATTTGCTTAGCCCAATGGCCGAGAGAAGAGGACTAATGTTGCACTAAGAAGCTCCCAGATGAGAAGGTATCCACAGTAACACTGTGAAAATCCAGCAGGGCGCTCCTGGACAATTGTGTGCACGCTCAGGCAGCGTTTGAGATACAGGGAGGTTAAGAAGATACTTGTAGGAGTGAACACTCATGCACCAATGAGAATCTACTCATAGCACACAGTGAGTCAGAGAGTAGACTCATCGAGTGTGGGCAGTCTGGGGCTGACCTAGAACTAGCCCTCAACAGTCATGACTACATTGCCTCCTTACTACAGTGACCTGTACCTATGATGCAGAGTAGCAGCAATGGGAAAGAAAAAGCTGATGCCTTACATTTCCTGAAAAATAAAAGGTGGACTTGGTGGAAGACAGCCTTTAATGGCATGCTAGCACTGATCCATAAAACCGTTGCCCATTCCAGGACAATGTGTGCTCCTCCATCCATTGCACAACTGCTGAAAACAGAAAGACAGGCACGCACGAACGTACACACACACACACACACATGCACGCACTCACTCCAACAGGCGCACAGAATCAAATACCAAAAGGTCAGCGCACGAGCAAGCGGGAATACAGTGCTGCTGTTGAACAGACTGGGCCTCTGAGCCCTCTGTGTTTTGGAAGGTCTGTGAGAAAACAAGGCCACAACAGGACAATGTAAGCACGTCACAATGACTTGGGTGGCCAGGCTGTATAACTGCCAGATGTGCCATCCTGTCCTCTTGTCCCCGAACCAGTGTTGGTTCTGACCAAGTGAGGCGGGAATATGGAGAGGAGATGTAGAAGGAGATCTAAATGGATAGTCATTGCAAAGCCAAATTTGAACTCACAAACATTATGGTAGAAATCCTACTCAGCCATACACCCTTACCTCACCAAATAACAAGTTTGGAGGATACTAATGGACTATAACATGGTTCCCATTGACTAAAAACTATGAGGCTTATGCACACTTATATTCCATGACAGACACATGCATACTAGCTTATATTCCTAGATTAGTATTTGCTATATAGTAGATTAATATTATAGATGGGGCAGCATGGCTCAGGAGGTAGAGTGGGTCGACTAGTAATCAGAAGGTCGCTGGGTCGATCCCCGGTTCTTCCAGAGAGTGTGTAGAAGTGTCCTTGAGCAAGACACTGAACCCCTAACTGATCCTGATGAGCAGGTTGGCGCATTGCATGGCAGCCTCCTCCATCAGTGTATGTATGGGTGTGTGAATGGGTGAATGTGAGGCATACACTGTAAAGCACTTTGAGTGGTCGGCAGACTAGAAAAGCGCTATATAAAATGCAGTCCATTTACCATTTTACCATTTAGATAGTGTGCATTTTATTCAGCTTCACTGTGCATTCATGTCTATTGCATTTTGACACGCCTGCTACATCAACATTTCAACGAAGTTGTCAATTATTGGAAGGGTGTATCTGCTCTTAAAAACTAGTGCTCCTCCCACCATATGAATGTGAGTAATTTTGAAGCCAAAAGAAAAAAAAAAAAGAAGCTTTATATCTTTATATCACAACTACACCACAGTGCCACACAATGGCCAGTAGAGGAACACCATCATGGACCTACTGAACAAAAGGACTAACAAACACAAGCTGTAAATAAGCTGTAAATGTTTTAAAATTAAATTTCGTTGATTAAAAAAAAACTGATGTGGCTGCACAAGTGAGTCTGTTTTTTTGTTTGAATTCATTATATCTGTGTCTCATTCGGTTAATACTTTACATTTGCTAGTTAGTGTGTTAGTGTGTCAGCCAGCTGATACCGTCAAAGCTACACATCTGCCTGCTGCCCCTCCATCTTTCTAGATTTGGAGAGGGCTGGTACATCAGTTACACACAGGATGATAGTGTGTTTCAAACAGTTACGCAAATGAATCCCCAACAGCAAGTTCACAGGTGACAGGAAGCGGAGTGTGTCGTCTGCATCATCACAATAAGGGAGAGACGGCGGGCATTTTGAATTATTAGTCCACATGATGTCATGAGAAAAAAAATCACATGATGTAAAACAAATAAAAATGATCCGTCCCGTGTGCTATCGAGCCATGAGAAGAAAGGCTGAGGTGATACTGGGACACAGGAAGAGAAAGAATTGATTTGTTTTAAGTAAGGTGGGCAAATGTGGCGGAGTCACTAATTTTAGCAGGTGATTTATGCAAACTGGAGTCAAGGTCGCGAGCTTTGAGCCCGTCAGCTATGCTGTGGACACGGTGTTATGAGCCTCACATCCTCGGGTTGCCCGCAGCCTGGAGATTAAACGAGAGGGCTTGTGACTAGATGGTTGCTAATGCAAGCTCCAGACTGGCTGGGAAATGTGGATGGGAAATGCTCCCCTCTCGCTCGACCAACTGCCACCGAGTAAGACCACCAAACTGGAAAAGGACCCTTACTTCCAACATAAATCAGAGGATTTTTTTTTTATTCACTTTCATTCATTCAAGAATGTATCTATTTATTTTTAATCCAGTTGCTGTGATTACAAGTTGACTTTATTTAAACAACCCTAAATCACAGTTCCAGGCTCGGAGGACTTCACACTCATTTACACAATGAAAAGCACGCAGACGGGAGACGACAGTGGACTCCTCCCTTTATTTCTCAGACCTTTACGCTTATATGTAAATTAAAGATGTCTTCATAACATTTCCTCATAACAAATGATATTTTTTTGAGTATGGATTTTTTTTCACAAAGCATGGTGTAAATTATTTGCACGCACTTTCTCCATTTAACAGATACTCTCATAAATACCTAAGTATACACATAAACACATATTCATGTTATAAATACGACAGTACATTCTGTTGATCAAAAAGAATACAAAATATTGATGCTTGATATTCACCTCTCTTTTTTTTTTATCAGAATAAAAGAAATAATTTGTATATACTGTGCCAGGGGCTGTGCATCTGGAAGCTGCAGGGAAGGCAGCCAAACAAAGAGCAGTAATAAAACAGAATTTCTGATTCTTCCAGCATCAAATAAGTATAGTATTATTTCTTGGTAACAAGTAAACAAATAAACACTCTTCTGTTGTTATGAAACCAAATCACCAGGGTGGTTTATGCTGGACCGGAACACACACACACACATGTTCCTGTCTATTTCTTTGAGAGTGAGGAAGAAGGACAGGATTAGGAACGAGTATATTAGAGGGACAGCTCAGGTTGGACGGTTTAGAGACAAAGCAAGAGAGGCAAGACTGCGATGGTTTGAATATGTGCATAGGAGAGATGCTGGGTATATTGGGAGAAGGATGCTGAAGATGGAGGTGCCAGGCAAGAGGAAAAGATGAAGACTAAAGAGGTTTGTGGATGTAGTGAGGGAGGACATGCATTTGGTTGGCGTGACAGAGGAAGATGCAGATGAGGGAGGGATGGAAACAGATGGAAATGATCCACTGTGGTGACCCCAAATGGGAGCAGCCAAAAGAAGAGGTATGTGTGTGTGTATGTGTGTGTGTATATATGTATATATATATATATACACTACCGTTCAAAAGTTTGGGATCACCCAAACAATTTTGTGTTTTCCATGAAAAGTCACACTTATTCACCACCATATGTTGTGAAATAAATAGAAAATAGAGTCAAGACATTGACAAGGTTAGAAATAATGATTTGTATTTGAAATAAGATTTTTTTTACATCAAACTTTGCTTTCGTCAAAGAATCCTCCATTTGCAGCAATTACAGCATTGCAGACCTTTGGCATTCTAGCTGTTAATTTGTTGAGGTAATCTGGAGAAATTGCACCCCACGCTTCCAGAAGCAGCTCCCACAAGTTGGATTGGTTGGATGGGCACTTCTTTGAGCAGATTGAGTTTCTGGAGCATCACATTTGTGGGGTCAATTAAACGCTCAAAATGGCCAGAAAAAGAGAACTTTCATCTGAAACTCGACAGTCTATTCTTGTTCTTAGAAATGAAGGCTATTCCATGCGAGAAATTGCTAAGAAATTGAAGATTTCCTACACCGGTGTGTACTACTCCCTTCAGAGGACAGCACAAACAGGCTCTAACCAGAGTAGAAAAAGAAGTGGGAGGCCGCGTTGCACAACTGAGCAAGAAGATAAGTACATTAGAGTCTCTAGTTTGAGAAACAGACGCCTCACAGGTCCCCAACTGGCATCTTCATTAAATAGTACCTGTTAGAGCCTGTTTGTGCTGTCCTCTGAAGGGAGTAGTACACACCGGTGTAGGAAATCTTCAATTTCTTAGCAATTTCTCGCATGGAATAGCCTTCATTTCTAAGAACAAGAATAGACTGTCGAGTTTCAGATGAAAGTTCTCTTTTTCTGGCCATTTTGAGCGTTTAATTGACCCCACAAATGTGATGCTCCAGAAACTCAATCTGCTCAAAGAAGTGCCCATCCAACCAATCCAACTTGTGGGAGCTGCTTCTGGAAGCGTGGGGTGCAATTTCTCCAGATTACCTCAACAAATTAACAGCTAGAATGCCAAAGGTCTGCAATGCTGTAATTGCTGCAAATGGAGGATTCTTTGACGAAAGCAAAGTTTGATGTAAAAAAAATCTTATTTCAAATACAAATCATTATTTCTAACCTTGTCAATGTCTTGACTCTATTTTCTATTCATTTCACAACATATGGTGGTGAATAAGTGTGACTTTTCATGGAAAACACAAAATTGTTTGGGTGATCCCAAACTTTTGAACGGTAGTGTATATATATATATATATATAGCTTTTTTTCAGAAACCACCAATGTTGTTGATAAAAGTGCTCAACAAATGAGTGGAATGTCAACATAGATGTAGGAAAAAAATTAATACATAGCAGTACAATCTTGTTTCGTGCGTCGCGCCCTCATGAGCTGCTAATGTGACTCAACAAAGAAAAACACACACAGTATACATTGCCCCGCGTCATGCCCCTAATTTCAGTGGATGGCAGCCAATGAGGGGAGAAAACATTTCGACTATTACAACCAATGGGGTAGGTAGTTACGATGCACAGCAACCAATGGTGGGGTAGAAAACATTACAACCAATGGGGGAAGGGGTTGGGGCTTGTTTTGAAAAAGCATTTGGTCATTTTGGGAACCTCAGAATTGCATCTCTGCTCTTCACAGATGATGTGTATTTTTTTGTTTGTTTTTTGGCTTCATCAGAACGCGACCTCCAACAAACTGAGGTGGTTTGTAGCTGAGTGTGAAATGGCCGGGATGAGAGTCAGCACCTCCAAGTCTGAGGCCATGGTTCTCTACAGGAAAATTGTGCACTGCTCCCTCCCTCCGGATTGGGGATGACTTGTTGCCTAAAGTGAAGGAGTTCAAGTATCTCAGGGTCTTGTTCGCGACTGAGGGTAGGATGGAGCGGGAGATTGACAAGCGGATTGGTGCAGCATCAGCAGTAATGCGGACGTTGTACCGAACTGTTGTGGTGAAGAGGGAGCTGAGCCGGAAGGCAAAGCTCTCAATTTACCAGTCAATCTTCATTCCAACCCTCACTATGGTCATGCGCTTTGGGTCGTGACCAAAAGGATGAGATCGCGGAGACAAGCAGCTGAAATGAGTTTCCTCCGTAGAGTGTCTGAGCTCAGCCTTAGAGATAGGGTGAGGAGCACAGACATCCGGATGGAGCTAGGAGTAAAGCCACTGCCCCTTCACATCAAAAGGAGCCAGTTGAGGTGGTTCCGGCATGCCTCCTGGGCGCTTTCCTTTGGAGGCTTTCTGGGCATGGCCAACTGGGAGGAGACCCCGGGGTAGACCCAGAACTCACTGGAGGGACTACATATCCAATCTGTCCCGGGAATGCCTTGGAATCCCTCAGGAGCTGCAGGGCGTTGCTGGGGAGAGGGATGTTTGGAGTGCCCTACTTAGCTTGCTGCCACCGTGACCCTACCCCAGAGCAGTGGCTGAAGATGAATGAATGAATGAATGCACAGTATCTTTGCTGTTCCCGGGACTGCACTCTTCTGGACAGAGACCTCAGATGTTGTTCCTGGACTCTGCTGGAGCCACTCTCCCAGTTGGGGGGGGGGGGGGATTCACAGCTCCTAGTGCTCCTATTACCACTGGGACTACTGTGGATTTCACCTACTACATTCGATCTAGTTCTTCCCTCTGCCCTTGGTATTTCTCTAGTTTCTCATGCTCTTTTTCCCTGATGTTGCAATCGCTCGGGATTGTTACATCGATCACTACTGCTGTCTTCTGTTCCTTGTCAACCACCACAATTTCTGGTTAGTTAGCTAGCACCTGCTTGTCAGTCTGGAACTTGAAGTCCCACAGGATCTTAGCTCTGCTGTTCTCAACCACCTTTGGTGGTGTCTCCCAACTGGACTTGGGGACTTCCAGTATTCAGTACAGATATTCCTGTACACTAGCCCAACCACTTGGTTATACCTTTCAGTGTACGCTTTCCCAGCTAGCATTTTACACCTTGCTACTAAGTGCTGGACTGTCTCACGGGCGTCTTTGCACAGCCTGCATCATGGGTCTTGTCTGGTGTGGTCGACCCCTGCCTCAACCGATCTGGTCCTGAGTACCTGTTCTTGTGCTGCTATGATCAGAGACTCCGTGTTGTCCTTCAGTCCAGTCTTTTCTAGCCACTGGTAGGATTTCTTGACATCAGCTATGTCTTCTATCTGTTGATGGTATATCCCATGGAGGGGCTTGTACTTCCATGATACCGCCTCTTCTTCTCCTCTGCCCTGTCTTCTGCTGCCTGAGGTACTCACTCAGCAGTTCATCCTGGCGGGGGGGGGGGGGGGTCTTTCTGATGTACTTATGGATGTTCCTTGTTTCATCCTGGATAGTGGCCCCGACACTCACTAACCCTTGGATCCCATCTTTTCGCTTATCGTATAGTCTCAGGCTGCTGGACTTCGGATGGAACACTCCATGCATTGTGAAGAGTTTCCGTGTCCTGATATCTGTGGCCTTTATCTCCTCCTTTGGCCAGCTTATTGTTCCAGCTGGGTATCTGATGACTGGTAGGGCATATATGTTGATGGCTTGGATCTTATTCTTCCCAGTGAGCTGGCTCCTCAGAACCTGCCTCACTCTGTAGAGGTATTTGGCTGTAGCAGACCTCCTTGCTGCCTCCTGGTGGTTTTCATTTGCCTGTGGAATACCAAGGTACTTGTAACTGTACTGTATGTCTGTTATCCTGCCATCTGATAATTCAACTTCTTTACTGCTCACCACTTTTCCTCTTTTTGCCACCATTCGACCGCACTTGTCCAGTCTGAATGACATCCCAATGTTGTCGCTGTATCCTGGTTAAGTGGATCAGTGAATCAATGTCTCACTCATTCCTGGCATACAGCTTGATGTCATCCATGTATAGGAGGTGGCTGATAGATTTCCACATGAAATGTACATATCTTGAAATGTATTCAGAATGTACAATGTGTATATATGATGATGAACTAATGAAACAATGCCCTTCCCTCCAAAGAAGGCATCCATGACAGCAATTCTCTATGTATACCCAGGCCTTTCAAGTTAGTGTAAGGGGTTATTTACTACACTATCTTTTTTTGAGGACAGCATTACTATATAGAATACACTATGAATACCCTTGAAAAATGCATTTTGCCATGTCAAAAAGGGAAGCAAATCATGGTCAAAGGTTGTGTTGCAAACTGTTGCTGGGTTCAAAGAGGAGCCTCTCATGTCCTTGGGGGGGGGGGTATTTTTCTGTTGGCATGATTTATTTATAATTACAAAATAGGTGCTTATATCTATGTCTGCAACTGCTGGCCATTTCATTCCTGTTATTCAATGTAGACATTTCTGGTTTGCAAATGATAAAATATTTTTCAGTTAGACATAGATTGCACATTTTACTACTGGTTGAATATGCTTTGTTCTTTGACAGGATTTTCCAGGCGGTTGAATAATTAATGTTTCTGTCCACCAATGACCAAATATAATAGCTCAAAGATATTACAATCTTTAAATGGTTGTTTCTAAAGCTACACATGAGTGCATTAAACCTCTTTTTGAATGTTCCCTCTGTTACACCGACGTATGTCTCTATTTTGCCGTTGTCATTTCTCGTCACCGTAGCTTGGTAGATAACTCCCTTCGTCTGGCATTTTCTTTCAAGGGGGCATGAGTCATTCACACAGCAGTTGCAGTTGGGGGAGTCCGATTGTGCAGTTGCAGTTGAGGGAGTCCGACTGCGATGAAGGTTCATCACAATCGGACCCCTCAACTGCAACTGCCGTGTGAACGACTCATACCCCCTCGAAAGAAAATGCCAGACGAAAGAAGTTATCGACCAAGCTCTATAAATAATTTGTATACTAGTTTGTGCTCTTGTCAAACAGTCCAAAAAGACTAGATCTTTAAACAGGTACATGAGCTGAAAGCATGTAAGATGAGATATAAAAAAAAACCTCAGTGTGGACATTCCTTTTGTTTGTTATCAGTGTGTGAGCATTTTCCCTTATCTCATGATTATATATATTGAAAATATATTAATGGACATAAAGCATTGTATTTTCTAAAAGCGAAACATATTTATCATTCACATAAAGCCTACAGAATGGGACATATTACATTGCAGAATTTTCACCCAATTTGCCTTCAAGCATAACTTCTTAGGTAGTACAGGAATCCACAACAGATTCAACTGCAGGAAACATCCACCTAATCTAAACCCACTCTCCACCTCTCTACACCATTATTCAAAGGAATGTGTTGTGCCCATGGCTCAGCTCTATCTATCCACCACGTCTACTTCCATTCTTCTGTCCACTTCTATTTCTGACTGCTTACTAGAAATTAAATCCTGGTTCTCATACAACTTCCTCAAACTTAATAGTGATAAAACTGAGGTTCTCCTCATATGTACTAAATCTACTTTGGCTAAATCTGAGTTTTTCTCTGAATATTGACAATTCTATAGCTCCTCCTTTCCCTCAGGTTAAGAGTCTGCGTGTCATCTTGGACAGCATATTATCTTTTGAAGCACACATCAAAAATGTTACTCGGTCTGCATACTTCCACCTACACAATATCAATCGTCTTTGCCCGTCGCTTACACCTAACAGCACCGCTATTATCATTCACATCCTGAGTACATCCCATATTGACTAATGCAATTCTATCCTCTTTGGTCTTCCTCTCAAGTGTCTTCATAAACTTCAACTGGTCCAGAATTCAGCTGCTGTATCCTTACCAGAACTCCTTCCATAGAACATATCACTCCCGTTCTTCAGCAACTCCATTGGCTCCCTGTTAAATACCGTATCGAGTTCAAGATTCTGCTTCTCACCTTTAAGGCCCTTAATAAATAACCTAACACCTTCGGATCTTTCTGAACTCCTTCATATCCCCACACCCTCCCGTACTCTTAGATCCTCTTCTGCCATCCAACTCACTACACCATCTGCCCGCTGGACTACCATGGGGTCTATAGAGCCTTCAGTCATTCTGCCCCCCGTCTCTGGAACGCTCTCCCACAGGACATTCGCAATACTGACCCTCTTTCCACCTTCAAATCCCATCTCAAAATGCACCTTTTCATACTAGCATATTCAGTCTGATCCCGACTTTAATGGTCACACCCACACTGAGTTTTGTACAGATGATGATTTTATACCTATCTGTTATATAAACGTATCATTGTATACCCCTGCTTTGCTTGATTTTATTGTCTGATACAGTGCTTCTTGCTTTTAACTGTGTTTTGTAAGGTGCTCTGAAAGGTGCCCATAAATAGAATGCATTATTATTATTATTATTATTACTACTTAGTACATTTCTTTGCCGAAACCCAATGGAAACCTACATCTGTGGCCCAGGAATATGTCATTATGAATTTGATTTTGTTACACACTATTTGTTTTGGAAAGCTGATTTCATATTAAGGTAATTGCCTCTGGTGGGGTTATGAGGAGCTGTGCCTTGTGTTGAAAAAAACATCCTGATGAAGGAGATGGGGGAGGAAAAATTATACGGCCCTCCCTATTTTTCCCCCCCTCCCAGTCAGATGAGGTCATCAAATGCCAACCTGCTTTGTATATTAATGATGCAACAGCCAGGGATTTTTGGACACCCTGTCCCTAGAGACAGGATTGGCTGGCAGCACAGGAAGACTACATCCTGATTTAAGAGAGATAACAACTTAGACGGAGCAGCGAAGAAGGAGCGATAGGGAGAGTGAGAGGAGATAGTGTGGGAGTAGATGACAGAAGAGGAGAGAGGGAGAGGGATATGAAGCGGAGGAGGGACTGTACAGCGGAGCTATGGCTCTGCACCTTTAAAGAGCCTGGCCCCTCCTCCAGAGTAGAGCAGAGCTGCCGAGTGGTGCTGGCAGGAGCCTGAGCCCCACGATAAACTCTGGCATCAGCCTCCCTTCATCTGGCAGTCAGTGAGGACACAGCAAGGGAACAGGGGCATAGAGACGGGGACAGAGAGAGAGAGAGAGAGAGAGAGAGAGAGAGAGAGACAGAGAGAGACAGACAGACAGACAGACAGACAGAAAGAGAGAGAGAGAAAGAGAGAGAGAGAGAGAGAAGAGAGAGCAAGAGAGAGGAAGAAAGAGGGGGGGAAAACAGGCAAACACATAAAGGAGAAGCCGTCATAGGAATTACACAGCCCCGGCTCACTGCTCTGCACACAGCAAACTGAGCCGCTCAGCCCTTCTGCCTCCCAATGCAGGTAATGCTGATGGGGCTGATGGGTAGCTTGTTTTCAGCAGTCCTTTGAATGACGCTTGCAGCCACGGCAGCAGCGTCATAACCATCAGAGGCAGTTGATTTCCTATCTGCGCCGGCTCTGATTCTTTTCAGCCTCCTCTCCTCTCTTCTCTTCTGCTATCGGGGCCATTCATCCTTCCCACCTCCTACCTTACTCGTCCGCCTCCACAGCTTCATCCTCCACTTCTACACCTCCTCTGATGAGCCACGGCTTCAGAATGACATAACCCTGCTGATAGATGCTCCTTCTCTGTCAAGATAGTAAGTAGGGGAGGAAGTGAGAGAAGTAGAGGTGTGCGTGCGTGCGTGTGTGTGTGTGTGTGTGTGTGTGTGAGAGAGAGAGAGAGAGAGAGAGAGAGAGAGAGAGAGTGAGAGAACAGCTAGGCAGCAAGGCAATGCCAGTGTGTTTGTCAGAGAAACCGAGACTGCTACAGAACTAGCAAGTTGTATGGTGCTCAGACGAGCCTGCTGTGCATGGACAGTGAGCACCGGGCACAACAGATCATTTGAAGAAAGGGTGAGGGTAAACGTGTGTGTGTGTGTGTGTACGTGCATGTTTGGAGGTGGAGCCGCAAGTGCTGCCAAAACAAGAGATGCATTTTAACAGGAGCTAAAAATCACCAAGTTCCATCACCGCAGTTAATTTCTATCTCTCCCCCTCCCCTCCCCTCCCTCCCTCCCCTCTCGCTCTCGTTCTCACTCTATCATTGTTGTGTTCTGTTCAGAGCGCCGCTGAGCTGGGAGAGATAGAGAAAGAGAAAGATAGAGAGAGGATGACACAGAAAAGCGAGGAAGAATAAACGACTGCTTTCCTTCCCGTCTGTCCAGGTGCCATGTGTGATTGGCCAGCATATCCCGTGGCAGTAGCATCACCCTGGATTTGGCGAGCAGCTCTCCCTCCTGCTTGTTTTCTGGTGCTCCCCCGGGATGCTTTTATGGGATTTATCTCGTCCTGCTGGATGGCACGGAGCTTTCTGCCTCTCTGAAAGGAGTCCACGGAGGAAACACACAGTACACCGATAAGAAGTAAAATAATTAACCAATCACAGCACAAGAGGCAGACTGGGTTCCCTTAGCAACAACTGAAGGAGAGAAGAGAATCCTTTTCTCTTTCTGCTCCCTTGGTTTTTTGGGCACACCCCTGCGGACTGGTGTGGGTCAGTGGCTGTGAGAGGACTTGAAGACCGCTGTTGCATGGGTATAAAGGACAAGCCAGCCATCCAAATTTTGGAGGAAGGTCCTCTAAGCCGCCCCCCCCCACCTTAGCCTGTTTCATCGTTACCATGATTATTAGTTATTCCTCAATATATTCTGGTCACAAGTCACGCTCTTCTGGCTTAGAAACCAATCGATTCTGATCCCCGCCACCTGGAATAAGCCCTGCTGTGGAAGGACATTGGACATTGTGAGAAACACAAGACCAACACCCTTCCACCTACCTTTCCTTCTTCTCACAGGAGAGATGAAGGACACATTTCAGTCATCATCTGCAAAGAAAATGGATCCACTTACAAGCTCAGTTTGCTATGAGCGATTTCTAATGTATTGAGAATCCAGTTTTTTGGGGGTTTTTTTTTCTCTTGCCTTCCCTCCTGCGGAAGAAACACCACAGCGGGATGAGGAGTATCCCCCTTTTCAAACCGGGTCCGTCCTGTCTCACTTAAAAAGGCAGAATGTCCTATTGAGCATGTACGAGGCAAAGCTTGCACCTTATAGCTCACGATAATGTAGAACATTTTGAAAACCAAGCCACAACTGGGAATTATATTTTTCTATCTGTGCTTGGATATCTTATTTTACAGGGGAGGTCAAAATGAACGTCTACTTGTTAAGGTTGACAGTCTTTGCTGCATTTACTTTTCTACTGTAGCGTGCCGTTATGTCACTGTGTCTCACACCTAAAAACAATTGTATGGGACAAGTGGAAGAAAATAAAAGCCACTTTTCGATATAGAAAGGCATTTTAAATAGCATCTGCTCTCGGACAAACTCATATGTACAGAGTGACACATGAGATGAGTAGGCTCAACATGATTATGTAAGAGCTTCGTACCAGCTTTAGCCCAGTGTATTTTGCCTCTCTCTTTTACATGGATTTGACGTGTTTGACTTCTCCAATGCCTGATTGCTCTTCATTTTTGGAAACATCACTCAGAAAGCATGGATGTCCGAGTGTGACCCCGTGGCGAGCGTGCGGGCCAGGCAAGGTCTTTTTGCTGCCCAGGTGCTTTTAAGATGTTGAAGTCTCCCTGCGTGGCCGGGGCCCCTGTTCGGATCAGTAGCACTGAGGCTCCTCGTGGCCAAAGACATGGACCCCGACTCGGCTCCCCGACGCCGTCAGCCCACTGGCCACTGGCCCCACGTCACCCTGTAAAGGATGTCCCTCAGCAGAGCTTCGGCCAGGGACACCTCTGAGACCCCCAGCCCGAGAGAACGCATCCGCAGCCACATGAAGATGGTGATTGAACAGCTGGAAGGCATTCTCAAAGAGCTTAAAGATGTGGCCAAGGAACTCCGGGAGGTGAGGATCACAATCGGTTTACACAGATTCAGGTTTTGGGGTTTAGCGAAAGAGTGGATGAGGAAGGTGGGGAGAGACTGTGGGCACCGAGTCAGTATGCTTCTCGAGAGGGCTGTATTGAATTAAGTGTAAAATTCATTTCACAGCACAGGGAGATTTTGATTAAGATTTGAAAGAGATGCAATCTCCTTTGTAGCTATTTTCAGCAAGAGGATATTGTGTATTGCATGTGCAGCTAGGCCGCCCTCCTCTCCCATTCATTGCTTATCACCGAGCATGAGTGTTCTTCGTTTGTTTAGTGGTACCTTGTGAATTGTTCAGTAGATATAGGACATTTATGATGAGGGGTTGAGCAGTCTGGAAACAAGACAGCGAGTCTGGAAAGAAACCCAGAGGAGGGCTTAGGTAAGACACAGGACTTAGCACTGCAACAATTATGTAATCATTTTGTTAACATCAGCTGGATTCCTACTGTATTTTTTTGCAAGTGCCATGGTAACAGGACGACGAGAGTTTTGAGAATATGTGTATATGCTTCAGAGAAGAGTAAATAAAGGGATATACTGTTCGTGTTTGCCTGTGTGTGTGTGTGTGTGGGGGGTGCATACGTTTGTGTGTGTATACTGTATTTGTGTGCACCGTATGCAAATCTAAGTGTGTGTATGTGAGCATGTGTGTGTGTGTGAGTGTAAAAGTGAAAGCAGATAGGCTAAAAAAAATATGTGCTCGACAGAAAAAAAAATGTTTGCATAACGGCTGACAAGATGGGAGTATGTTTGTGCTTCTGCTTGTCTGTGTGTGTAAGATTGTACAAAATGGCCTTGATCATCCCTGTCACTTTGGGATCTTCCCCCTGCAGTGTCCTCATTGCTGCTAGCTCCACTTGCAAAGCTCCTCCGAATAAAGAGAGAGACAAGAAGCGAAAGAGAGGTAGACAGAGAGACAGAAACAGATTAAACCCCTTCCGCTATCCCGGTAAATAGTTGTGCTCTGACGTACCCCCTTTACACAACCCCCTTCACCTCATCCCATATCCCATTATTGGTTCCCTACATCCTTCTGATCAAGAGTGGGGAAGAGGTGTTGATATATTTGGACGTGTGTGTGTGTGTGTGTGTTTGCGAGAGAGTGAGTGGCAGGTGTGCCTTCTCCGATCTGAAGGGTCGAGGAATGAGGGATTTAATAAGCGCAAGAGGGGGTGGAGATGCATCCCCCCCCCTTTTTCCCCAACCCCCACATCTATCCCCCTAACCTCTCCCTACTTTATGTACCTGTACATGAAAAAGTGCAAGGGCACAGCCCATGGTGCTCTTACTCCGGCGAGCCCAAGGAGCCGACCTGCATGCAAGCGTGATTGATGATTATGGGATGCCTGCAAGTGGAATTATGCTGGCCGGATCTATTTATAAACAAAAACATGGCTTGTGCCTCTGCCAGCTCTAACACATATTACCATTCTTATCCCAGACCCCATTAGGGAGAGCTCTGAACGGCAGCCTGGGCTTGATTCTTTACTTAGAGCACGGCCTCACATATTGAAATGGCTGAGAATTGTATAAGCAGCAGTGGCAGTTATACCAGCAGTATCAATATCCTGCAATTAGCTGATGTGTGAGATCGCAAACTGCATCGAAGAAGATGCAGAAGTGGCATTCGTGCTTGGTGTAGCACCACCAGATGCACAGAAACTTAATGTGCCATAAAATCTTTCATTCTTGGCCACATTAAAGGAATGGCATAATAGATAACAACTGTCACGTAAATAAATGATGAATTGTTGCATAGACATATTGAAATAAATAACTCGGTGGAAGAACTGTAATTTGAGTGAGCGGGCCGCATGTGGACTGGTTGGGTTTTATGTCTGGTGGCTGACCCGGTGTTGGGAGGGAAGAGGGGCCTGGTAAAAATCCATTGGCAAAGACAGCAGTGGGGATTATCTCTTTCACAGGATCTCCAGCGATCTGCACTTATTTCAGAGTTCTCAAGGGTAAAAGATGGCTTTCCAACCCACAAACCAGCTCATGAAGTGAGGAGGTGTACTGCCGGACAGTCCCTTACCTGGACACATGTGGCCCTGAGGGATACACATTTTCTCAGTTATCTCACCAGTACAAAGGACTCTTATTGAGCAGAGCAGCCATGGATGCTAGTTCCTGGCTAGAATTCATTTTCACTAAAAACAGGCTGTACTTTAAACCTGACCCCAGCCTTAACATTAGTGACACCTCATGCCTATTTCAAACCTTAAGGAAAAAAAAAGATTATTATTGTGATCATCGAGATTTTTTTTTTAAAGAATTCTGACTTGACTAGAAAGTGTAAACTGTCCGCCACATGATCAGAATCGACACAAAAGACATTCTGAGTAGCATCGTTGAGACCATCAATAAGCTTTGAGACACCAAGTGTAAAATGGCCGCTTTTAAACTTTTCTCATGTTATCATGAAAATGGATATTGTTTCATCACATGAAACATAAGAAGCTGGAACGTTGAACTCCAACAGGGGCGATGGGCCCAAAATATGCCATCGCTTTTTGTCAGAAATCCAATTTTGAGTGAAGCTAAAAATGACCATTTAAAAATGTCAATTCTAATTTGGATACCAAGATAAAGGGTTGATGTAATACATAATACATAACACACCCCTCTCAACTTGTCTCCACCAGGCTTACAAAAAATGCTGATATGTGGGGAAAAAGGAGTGAGGTGGGAGACGGGGGGTGCATCTTAAAGAACCGGGATGGATGTGTCACTAACTCTGATACTTGTAATCTGTTTTATTAGTTTCTGTCATCTGACGTCAGACCAGCTATAAATCTCCAGCACTACATTACCAATTTGGGGGGGGGGGGGGCAGCACAGCAGGGGTGAACATTTCAAGTGGAAGGCAGCACAACTATTTAGTTTTCACTGATAGCTGTTTGGTAAAGTTATATTGGATAATTTTAAAAATTCTGTTTCGTCAGATAAAATACATGAAGACAGGTCAAAATTGTGAATTAAATCCTCATTACATAAGCTATAGTTTATGGTGAACAATTGGCTGCCATTCATTTTCGCTTCTCGGTTTGAGGCACAGGGAAAAGGCCCAATGCTCAGATCTGGCGTACTCGTAAAATATACACAACTGGGTCCATATAATGTTATATGAAAAGGACAATGAAAACAAAAAAACAAACAAAACATCATCACGAGGTATCCGGGCCGCAGCACGGTCAGAATATCATCCAAGTTATATTTTAAAGAGAAATGTTATACAGAGCATTTGCAGTCTTTTCAGATTTGCTGCTTTTTAAAGGCCCATCATTATGCATGTGTAGGCTATCACAGACTTTTGAATCCCATTACACATCATGACATGTGGAATGAGAGGGATCAAAAAGGGATGGCTCCAATAGGAAATGTACTCAAAAACTACTCTGTTTGAAATAACAGTGCTGGCAGTAGTGGCAGCTGGAGAGGAAGTAATTCATTTGGGTATCATTGACATGCTTGGCCTTAGAATTCTGTTGACAAGATAGAGGGAAAAAAGAAAGTCATCCACTATAATGCAAACCACCCCTCGCTATTTGCAATGATGAGCTGCTCCGTTCGTTGAAACCGAATCTAAATGAATAAAAATTGCAAACAGCTAAGTAAAAGCAAACGTCGGCAGGCGCCCGTACTGGTTATTAGTTTGATAGAAGACTGGTAAATTGAAAACATTAAATGAGGCGGGAAGGACAGAAAAAATTAAGAGAGTGGAGAGAGGAGGCGGCGGAACAGGGTAGCAGGACCGCTAGAAAAGAGGAGGCAGAGAGGAGCGCGTCTTGATAGAGAACTAAGAGAATAAGAAACTGTTGTTTTATGGATGTAGTCATTAGGTGGAATTCGTAACAGGAGCAGAGGATGCTGCATAAACACACTCAAGACGAATGAACACAGGAAAGGTACCGGGGGGTGCCGGAATGAAACCTCCAAAATAAAAGAAACAAACTGAAGCCGGACATAGTGTGTTTATCAGTGGCTAGTTTCTAGAACAAACTGTCCACTTTGTGTACTGTTAGATTAAATCGCCAGAGTAAGCTTAGCTCACTTAAAGTTACAGCTATTTACAGGAACCATTGCAGTTGCTTTGGCAGAAATAGGGTGGCTGATGTAGTTTCTATCAGTGATATGACACCATCTGCATAATCCCATTGCCAGAGCATCAAATCAAATAGGCATTTCTGCTAAATGGAGTCTGTCAAGGAAAGCTGCGACTAAAAACAAAAATAATCAGAAAGGCTATACCTGCACTCCCTCTTATGTCTTACAGGTGCTTGAACACTTCAGGATGGTCAGGATTTCGAACAGCTGGCTTAAAATCACTCCGCTCGACAGTCGGCGAGCCAACTAGCCGACAAACCCGGGTGTTTGTGCCTATCCAGTCTTTGAAATCAGTCACAGCCACAACCAGGCAGTGGAGGAGGCACATACTCCTCTCTTGTGTAGCCACCAGGCTTAGTACTGCGTCAAATCTGTTTGCAACCTTGAGACCTATAATCCAAATCAAAGGCTATTGTTTCTGCATGGGAGATATTCTCTCCTCACTCGTCTCTCCGTTTCTACCCTGCTGACAGTACCACTGAGCAGGGCAAGGAACAAACCGTCTGGCTCGAACTTCACAGTTTGCCCATACGGGGCACTCTAACACTAACAAAGCAGCTTCACTCGGGATGTAGCAAACCTTCATTTAGATAATTTATGGAGCTAGTGCATTAAAATGGAACGTAATAAAAATCACTGGTGTAGATGTATGCGGAGATTTATGCATTTTTCTAAACACTTAATTAAGATGAGCATGTGTCCCTTTTTTATAAAACAATCAATCAGTGTTTTTAGCTCAGAATGTGTGAAATATTGAATACGTCCTGCTTAATATCCATTGAATGTGAATGAAATATAGCAAACTAACCTCGCTGCAACATGCACCATCTGCTGGAGTGGCAGTACTCCACTACACTGTAAATAGCCAGCATGCTAGGACATTATAATGTAACAGAGATACTTTCTGTCGCTGAGTGCTCTGTAGGTGGATGTGATGGTTCATTTTGTTCATTTTTGGTGCCAACAAATCACAGCCCAGTGATCTTCGATGAGGATGCTCCAGCTTGTTGTCCACTAGAAAAATCATTTACTTCAGATTAAGGCAGAGATTGGCCCAGTCTCAGACACTGAAAATGGTGATAAGCTGTCCTGATGGGCCACAGCGTTCAATGGGCAACATGTGAAGCTTACCATGACGCTTATAGAGAGGAAGGTGCTCATCACTGATCCACCTGGGCTAAAGGGCTTCCTTTGAAAAGCCATTTGGAGGAAATGACAGGTCCCTGCCTGTCGTGTCTGTCAATTTGATACTCCTTGCCTGAACTCTTTTGTGTGTGGAAATTAAATTCCTAAATTAAACTTTGTGATACACCTTCAGCGGAGTTCTTTTTACACACAAAAACAAGAAAAAGGTACCTCGAGACTAATCTGTTCTTTATTGAACACAAAACACCCTGACATTGTCCCACCTGAGCTGTTGCCTTCAGCTTAAACTACGCATACATTTTGTTCATTCTGGCAATGAATCAGACGTTCATTTATTTCCTGTGCTGATGGTGTATTGCTTCAGTATGTGATGGGAAATATCTGATTGCCTCTTGCGTGGACTGTTTTCAAAAGGAGCCAGCTGTATGCTCATGTTCACATTTTTGCGGTGTGAATCCATCATGGTAACCTCAGCCCAACCCCAGTGATAAGGGACTGAACTATTCCACCCATAGGTCAACATCCCATCACTGTTTTAATGAGACGATGGAAAACTACATCTTGCACATTTAGCTAATGCTTATTTTCTACTTGTACTCACAACTTCAGTGGAAAAAAAAAACAAGTTTCAATTCACAGATTGCCAGTCAGAAGCAACCAACAGTGATGAAGGTCAGGGAGACGGGCATAAGGAGGGAGGGAGTGAAGGTAAACAAAGAGTTAAGGCTTTAGCAGCATCTAACCTTGAGAGCTGTGAAAAGAATAAAACTGCATCAGGCGAAGCATTCCCTTGAGCCTCTTTTACCCAGCTCTGCTGTGATGCTCCAGCTTCTTTAGGATGCAGGCCCAGCATATTGACGAGCCCATCATGCCTGTAAGACCCACTGGATTAGCTGGCCCTTTGAGCTCAGCCTCCCTCTACGAACACTTGCACTCAGCATACACTGTAATGAGGGTGTTAGGTTAGGAGATGTGCTGAGGTAAACACCAAAAAAATTGTGCTCATTGATTTTTATCAACTTACATGTCTAGTATGGACTAGTTACAGATAAAGGAGAAGAAAATTGGGGTATGCATGTTTGTACATAATGTTTAAGCTTCTAACCCTTTCCCTGGCCCTAGGGAGGGATAAGGCTGGATAAAGGGAGTGGGTGAAAAAGGGGGGAGGGGAGTCAAAGATATTGAGAGAAGGAGACAGAACGAATATGTGGAAGAGAGAAAGAGACAGAGAGCGGGAGATGAAGGGTGGATGGAGATAATGGTTCCTCCTGCTGCACAAAATTGCGACAGACTGGGTGGAACAGCTTAGATCAATTGTTGCAATTGCGCTCGTGGGCGTGTTTAGGATTGTTTTGGCCTAACTCTGTGCGGTGAATAAAACCAGTAGGCTGTGGTTAATGGTGTGAAAAATGGCAGCCATCGAGGTGCACAAGCAACCCCCAAGAATAGCTACATCACCTCATTGTGTCAGTGCATACTGTACACAGAGACAGCTTGTTTTCCATTAGGTCATCAGTGAAAGGCCAGTTTTCCGATGGGGTATAGATGTTAAACTTAATTGAGCTTACAGACGCATGCAAAGTATGACAAACAACTTAAATTAATGGGATGATCTGAGTGAGAGGAGACAGTATTTTTCCTCTTGCACACAGGGCAGATCAGATCACGTCGGTGCAGCATCACCGGACACACGGTGGCATTCGTTGGAACCATGTTATATTGATGGGTTGTCATGCAGCTTTTGCCCTTACTTTTATTTTTAACCACACTCTGTGATGTATCATGAACTGACCTAGTTTGGAGCGATCTGGTAATGAGATTGTTCAGAAAAACACAACAGTGAGAGTTGAAGCTGAGCCGGCTGGCAACCAACCATCTGTAGCCCCTGGACAAAAAAAAAAAAAAAAAAACCCTCCCTCATTTTCAAGATGATATTTTCCTTCTACATAAGTCCTGACTGGTAACCTCAGGCAGCTGATGCTAGATAGCATGTTTAGGTGGGATCTCCCCTAGTTCGATGTGTGTGTCTGTGTGCGTGTGTGTGTATATATACATATATGACTTTAGAGCAGTAGAGAAATAATACATCGCTCTATCTTCTCAGTGTGGTGAGGAAAGTTGCTAGAGAATGTGATGCTACAACATGACTCAGTTCTATGGCCCCATTTCAGGAATGTGATAAAAATCTCAAAAAACAGCTAAACAAACAAGAAAAAGGCAGGATAAAAAAAAAAACAACAAGAAAACAGTTATCTCTCATTTGAAATAAATAGGAGTGGTCGTTGAAAAGAAGAAAAATCTTCAAGCATCACATCCTTAGAGTTTTGCAGCACAAATTATTTAACAAAAATGGGATGGGGATGGTAAAAAAAAAAAAAAAAGATAATGAGAGCAACTTTTCAGCATAAAGAGATTTTTCAGAGACACGAATGTTGTGATGAGTCACTCTGGGCTGCTTCATTGCCGTTTTAACTAGAGAAAGGAGCAGATCTAACTTTGTTGGGTAAACCATAGCACCGGACTTACGTGGTACAACATGCGGTGGACGTAGTAGTACTGCAGTCTCAGCCCCGCGTCTAATTCGCTGGTATCCAGATTGGCTCGTACAGTCACCTGAAACAAGAGATGGTTATAGCATGTAAGTCTCTGCATAACCTTGACTACAACACTGTAAAAGAGCGATACAGAGATAATGCACCTTGCCATATGAGGGAAAGAACACCGTAAGTGCTGAAACATTAGACTCTCTGAAAACAGATGGATTACTGGGATTTGCTTCTAATCCACCTAATTAATGCCAACTAGAAAGGGATCTATTTAACATTTAAATGTCATTAATTATCTCATTTTGTGAGGGGCCTGTCTGTCTGGATATCTAAGCAGGGTCTTAGCTTGTCAGAGGCTGTCATAGCTAATCTGTGTCTGGGACCTGAGCTGGAGCCATTTTGCCTCCATCCGACCACACGAATTGCTAATTTTGTTTTCACTTACACGTTTGTTAACTGCATGTCCATTTGAAAAACATTATACATGGAACTGGCAGAGGTTTCTCTACAGTCAAAAGAGATGAAGCTCAAATTTACGGAGCTCATGCACTCTGAGTGGACTCGACCTATGTTTACATCCGTACACTTCAGCAATGCAACTCTTTATTTCTGCGATATATCTGTCAAAACTTGAAAGTAAGCAAATATAAACATCTCAAAACCAAGTAACTGATTAATGGCTATTGCACTGAAAATAAGACCTACTTCTCTGAACGCTTCTCTCTCCCTCTCTCTCTCCCTGCATTTTTCTAACCTTGCACTGGCAGTTCACACCTCACCACCTGGTCCGACATGGAAGGCTGCCATCACTGTCATTGTCAATAGCGCGGTGATGCGCCATCAGATACAGGGCAGGGCAAAATGAAGGGGGCACAACAGAGAGGACAGCGTAATTATTCAGACTCTCAACTAAGAGCAGACAGGGGACAGGACATATCAACAAACTGTTCGGATGATTAATATTTTTGTCACCTGTGCAGTCACCTGTGCTGTTACCACTTTAGCGCCACGCTCGGTGAAGGCCAAGACACAAAGACCCTGCTTCGGATGCTAAGTAGTAACTCAGGCTTGGTCAACTAGGACTACAAAACCATATACAATAAGTCTCCAAGGTCTAGTGATATTTCATGAATTTCATTTGGGTGCGCTAACCCTCGGGCTGACATGGTTCTTCATCCAAATCCATTGGCAGAACAAAACATGGTAATCATGATTATGCATGAAGCAGATCAGAAAGTTGTATAAATATTAAAGGTGCTATACGTATAATTTCAAGATGCTGCAGATAACTCTGGAGAGGTGAGCAATGTTGACAAAACAACCCCCAGAAATTCCACCCCCCCAATCTGCTTCCTCCTTTCCTTCCTACATTAATATATGTAAAACAAAAATATCAGTGGATCTCTTAGTTACCCCAAAATTGTTGCTGTAAAAATTGTTTTGCATATAGGTGATGTATTTAGGAATACCACTATGTCCAAGGCACTAGCAGAATGTATCGCAGTTGATAATCTATGCATGTAAAAATTGCTTTTTTCAGCGATGTTTTCCAACATTGTTGTTGTGACGCACTTTTGTCCTTAAAGGTGAGGTATTTATTCAGATTAATGCCGTTTAGTCTATCCACCGCTACTAGTAAATAGTTTAACAATCCTTCACATTGGAGATGCAACATCAGCCTCATTTCATAAACACAGCCAGGTTTTCACCTGTCCCTCTGTCAAAGACAGTGGTGCGTCTTTCTCCAATCCAGTCCTCGAGGCCCCCTGTCCTGCAGATTTTCATTGTAATGCTGCATAAGTAGGCCTGTGTGTTCTTAATCACCCAATCATATCACACAACTTTATTATTCCAGGTGTGCCAAACCTGAAACAATAATAATAATAATAGTAATAATACAATTCATTTGTATAGCACTTTTCAAGGGTACACAAAGATGCTTTAAATAAGATACACATAAAAGGAACACACCAAAACATGGAACACACAAAATTAATCATACATTAAAAGCAATTCTTAAGAGGCAAGTTTTGATTAATGACTGAACATAGACAGATCGGTGCAGTCTCTAATGTGTTTGGGGAGAGATCCAGAGGGAGGGGGCAGCTTTGGAGAAGACTGTCACCCCAGGTCCAGTGCTTGGTCTTGTGTGGTGGAGACAGGAGGTTGGCATCGGAGGAGTGAAGGCTGCGGGAAGGAGTATGGTAGTGAAGCAGGTTAGTGAGGTACAAGGGAGCCTGGTTATGGAGGGGTTTGTGGGTGTGGAGAAGGACTTTGAATTGGATCCACTGCGGAACAGGGAGCTGGTGGAGATTCTGGAGGACAAGGGTGACGTGGTCACAAGAGCAGGAGTGGGTGAGCAGGTGAGCAGCAGAGTTCTGGATGTACTGGAGTTTGTTTAGGACTTCGTATGATGAGCCATGAAATAATTATGTGCTGATTGGTTGAGTAAGTTCAAGTAGGCCTACTTATGCAGGGTTACAATGAAAAGCTGCAATACAAGGGGGGCTTGAAGACTGGACTGGGAAACAGAGGGATCATCTTTGATAACATTTTCATTAGGTGATGTGCACCTCAGACATCTTTTTGATTGAAATTTTATTTGTGAATATTGGCCAGTCCCGTAATGTTGCAGGTGCTTTGAGCTATATAATATAAAGTGAAAGCCAACAGGTCCTTTGAGTTGGTGTCTTTTTTTCTGTGTGGCTACTTTAGGGTTGAAAATGGGAAAATACACAAGCAGAAAAAAATATTCAGTAAAATTTCCACCGGATAATTCAGATATCAATGTTTTAAAAAAAGATTAAACAAAACCTGTCCTAGACCCACTGCAGAGTGTGCAATTAGATTTTATTTTGGAGTAAAAAAAAAAAGAAGACTTGTGGTAAGGTAAATTCAGCATTAGTGGAAGGCTGCCACCAGCACCAAAATGTTGCTTTGGTCACAGAGGCAGAAAGGAAAATCCGGAGCATGCACGGCACATCATCGCAGCACAGCTGACACACCAACACTGATTTTCAAGTGCAGTTTTCTGCAGAAACCAAATATTACTTAATTATGGCTTAATAACAAATGTAGACCTCTGGATAATATATCTAACATATAGGCTATATTTTCTGTTGGTTTAGACGAGAACTGGGCAATATACCGATATAATATCGACATTGTGATATGAGATTTGATATCGCCTGGGATTCTGGTTATTATAATATCTTGATATAACTTAAATGTTGCCATTCCCTGGTCTTAAAGGCCGCAATACAGTAAAGGGGTACAATTTTCTGAACTCATTAGACTGTTTTAGCTGAGTAAAATAATCAATGCCTCTATCTGCTTACCCATTATAGCCACATTACTGTGTTCATTACATTAAACATTAAAATGTTCTTGTGTGTGATAGTATCGATATCAAGGTATTCAGTCAAAAGTACTGTGACATTTGATTTTGTCAATATTGCCCAGCCCTAATTTGAACACACGATACTATCAATCTACACACACACACACACACATATATATGTATGTATATAGCGTTTTTTCCCCGAAACCGTCAATGGTGTTGTGAGTGCTCAACTAATGAGGAGCGGAATATCAACACGGTTACAGGAAAAATGTGTATTAAAATGTATTAAAATATTAAAACTGCAATGTTTTAAAATCTTTTTTTCCTGTATCCGTGTTGATATATATATATATCCATATATCCATGTAAAGGAGGTGGCAACTCAAAGGGAAAAAAATACACACAAACACACACACATATATATATATATATATGTATTTAGAAATACACACACACACACACACACACACACACATATATATATATATATATATGTATGTATTTTTTTCCCTTTGAGTTGCCACCTCCTTTACATGGATGACATCAAGCTGAATGGCAGGAATAAGCGAAAGATTGACTCGCTGATCCACCTCACCAGGATCTACAGCAATGACATCGGGATGTCATTCAGACTGGACAAGTGCAGTCGAATGGTGGCAAAAAGAGGAAAGGTGGTGAGGACCGAAGGGGTTGAATTACCTGATGGTAGGATAACAGACATACAGGACAGTTACAAGTACCTGGGTATTTCACAGGCAAATAGAAACCACCAGGCGGCAGCAAGGAGGTCAACTACAGCCAAATACTTCCAGGGAGTGATGCAGGTCCTGAGGAGCCAGCTCAATGGGAAGAATAAGATCCAAGCCATCAACACATATGCCCTACCAGTCATCAGATACCCAGCTGGAATAATAAGCTGGCCAAAGGAGGAGGTAAAGGCCACAGATATCAGGACACAGAAACTCCTCACAATGCATGGAGCATTCCACCCGAAGTCCAGCAGCCTTAGACTGTACGATAAGTGAAAAGATGGGGGCCGAGGGTTAGTGAGTGTCAGAGCCCCTATCCAGGATTAAACAAGGAACATCCACGAGTACATCAGAAAGAGGGCCCCCCAGGATAAACTGCTGAATGAGTATGTCAGGCAACAGAAGACAGAGAGTGGGGAGGAAGAAAGAAGAGGTGGTACATGGAAGACTAAGTCCCTCTATGGGATGTACCATGGACAGATAGAAGTCATGGCTGATATCGATAAATCCTACCAGTGGCTAGAAAAGGCTGGAGTGAAGGACAGCGCTGAGGCTTTGATCATAGCAGCACAAGACTAGGTACTCAGCACCAGATCGGTTGAGGCTCAGGTCTACCACACCAGACAAGACCCAAGATGTAGGCTGTGCAAAGATGCCCCTGAGACAGTCCAGCACTTAGTAGCAGTGTGTAAAATTCTAGCTGGGAAATCATACACTGAAAGCCATAACCAAGTGGCTGGGATATCTGTACTGAATGCAGACTCTAAGTCCTCAAGTCCAAATGGGAGACACCGCCAAAGTTGGTTAAGAATGGCAGAGCTTAAGATCCTGTGGGACTAGTTCCAGACTGACAAGCAGGTGCTGACTAACCAAACAGACACTGTGGTGGTCAACGAGACACAGAAGACAGCAGTACTGATTGATGTAGCAATCCCAAGTGACTGCAACATCAGGTAGAAAAAGCATGAGAAACTAGAGAAATACCGAGGGCTGAAGGAAGAACTAGATCGGATGTGGAAGGTGAAATCCACAGTAATCCCAGCGGTAAGAGAAGCACTAGGGCCTGTGACCCCCAAACTGGGAGAGTGGCTCCAGCAGATTCCAGGAACATCTGAGGTCTCTGTCCAGAAGAGTGGAGTCCTGGAAACAGCTAATATACTGTGCAGATCCCTTAAACTCCCAGGCCTCTGGTAAAGGAATGAACATCCATTAGTCTTTTAGCCTGATGAAACTATCACTCTGTGTTGGTTTATATATGGTCAACACTCTCTATTGCCCTACCAATGGACAAAGAAAAGGCAGCAAATGTCCTATTCTTATGACACAAAATCAATCCACAAAGTGGCTTGAAGTTAACTGTTTTCTTGTTTTTAGGGTGATAGAGTTAATAAAAGTTTGAGTTTTACCAGAATGCAAGTATTACTACTTATAAAATCAAATTTATTCTGCATCAGGCCTAAAAGATCAAATCACAGGGGCAGACAGCTAAGAACTGCAGTCATATAATTTGTTTGTTAGCAAGCACATTAAAAACTATGGTCTTAAATAGATATAACAAGAATATTGGAATTTTATCTCATTTTAATTTTATTCTAATTATGTGGCAGTCATTGGCAAGCCTAGAGTATCAACAGCGCACATCTCCCAGAACCATCGCTCAAATCTCCCTGAAATCCTATCTGTCAACATGAGATGTCTGATAATCAGCTAGTGTTGTGTTGCTAGCTCTTGCCAGCATTAATGAGTAGTGCACTTTCACTCCTTAGAGAAAAGCTGGTAGAATAAAGGCACTATTAATGCTACTTGCTAATTCTTGTCAAAAACAACTGGTCCAATTCATTTTGCTGGATCAATGCTAATTAAACTCACTGGGAATTGTGAATCTACGATCACCAACTTCAACTTGGTACAATTTTTCCTTTTGAATAATTTTGCCCTACACTAAGAATAAAACCTTACTAATAAGAGTCATGTTCATAAATGCATTGAATAAAATGCTTGTATGCACAGATGTCTCTGCTACATTGAAATCTACATTTATATACTGTGAGTGCCAAGGATGTAAGAAAAGGCTGTTAAGAAATCAGTTCAGTTGTCCTCAATTCAACTGCAGAATGACGCAGTTTTGTGGCTCCCAAAGAGTGAGCTCAGATTATTCAGTGGGAATGAGTTTGTTGATGGAGATGCAAAGAATAGCTCTCTGGTAATATATAGAATAATTTTTCTGTGAAACAAGTAAAACAAAAGAACTTTCCACAAGTCTCCCACTTTGTTGCTGTGTCAGCAAGTGAGCAGATTTTTAATGTAACCCCTTGGTGCATTTGATCATGTCTTTTCATGTAAAATAATGCATTTTATTTTGATGGCTGTGTTGGTGATCAATACAGTGAGAGTTGGAAGGGATATGGATTGACGTTGGATTGAAGTGAATGATGATAGACTTGAGGAATGCCATGATGACAATGACCCACAAAGAGTAAAATCTCCTGCAGCTGCCACATAAATCAAAGAGCCTGACCAGGGGCTCTTCATTTATTATCAATCCTGTGTGCTCTTACCACCTGCCAAAAGGCATATTACATGACTGAATTGGCCCAACATTTAGAGCCTGTCCTTGTTTAGTTCAGAGCTGTGACTGACATGGATTAGCTGATGGAGGGAAGATTTGGGGTGACGGAAATATGGAGAGACAGGGGACCACGTATAGCTGCAACAGTGACCTCCAGTGTAGCTATCAAGGTCATTGCCACAAATATAACCTCCAGAATCAGCTATTTGTGCTGGCATAGAGTGCAGCTTGATTGAGTGGTTTGCCCACCATCAGGACTTTCTAAGTCAGGCGAGGGTGAAGACACACAGGTCATCTATTGTTGTGTTTGGGTGAGGAGACTTTGGTCAGCACAAAACAAAATGGACAAGGGGATGGCGTAGCAGGGCATCCAATGTCTACTGCAACTTATATACGCCTCTGCATCTGTGCATGAGGGAAATGTTAAGAAAAAGGGCAGCATAAGAGAGGAGTGGAAGAGATTGAGCTAGGGAGGAGGAAGGAGAGAGCAGGGGGACTGTGTAGAAAGAAAGAGCAACATTGAAAGAGAGAGAGCTTATCTCATTGCCTGCAGACAGCAGTTCTTTCCTGGAGCTGGAGCTGTGCATGCAGGGCCAAGGGGGAGAGTGTGTTTCTCTTCTGGGTGCGTAAGCCAGAGGGTCAGCAGTTCAGCCCATAATTCTATGGCTGCAAGTCAGTCACAGATGCATGACAATAAAAACTAGGTCCAGCTATTTAACACCAGTCACTCCTGCATCTGCAGAGGGAGTTGACTAGCGGCTGCAAGCCTTTACATATTTGTAAAGGTGAGCATAGAAGAATGAACTGTTTCTGTTTAATCATCTGTGTACATATATTTTAGAGAAGGCTCCTATTTTAAAATGCTGTGGGAATTTCAGGAGTCTGTACCTTTATAAAGCACCCAATCCATTTGTATTGTGCCACCTGCACTATGCTGTGTCATTTGTTACACACAAAAATAGCGCTGATCTACATTTAGTCTATGACGTCTGCTATGACCTAAATGGAGGGCATGCTAATTAGGCAGCACGGAGCCAGTTTTATGGTGGCACAAGTTGAGTTAAGCAATCAGACTGCATGATTTTACGTCCACTTTCGATCGCTTTAACATAGCAGTAACATAGCAGCCTGGAGACATGAACTTCTCCAATGGGTTACAGTTTGCATTCTGTGACATATATTCCCCCCAGTAATTTCAGAAAATCTTTAAGAATGTGAACAATGTCATCTTCCCCCCCCAATTTTCAAAGGAAATTATATCACTTTGGTTCTTATCGCAGCCCTCTGCACAGATCAACGTGCCAGAAATGGCCGAGAGTGGGGGTGCGGGGGCGTTGAGTGACAATGTAATCAGGGAATGAGCAGCACTGGAACGCTAAAGAAACAAAATGAGGAAAATTCAGGTAATATCAACAGACTTTTAACACAAACAGTCTTTATGTCAGCCAAGTCGAGTTCATTTGTATAGCCCTAAATCACAGTTGTGGTCTCAAAGGGCTTTGCATTCAAAAAGTGAAATACAGGTAAATACAGTAAATTATATTTTATTTTATTTATTTATTTTGTGGATATTGATAATTTACTGAGCCCTGTAGGGAAATTACACACTGCATTTAACCCATCCTAGCTGTGTAGCTAGGAGCAGTGGGCAGCCACTGTGCAGCACCCCCGGGGACCAACTCCAGTTTGTCTTGCCATGCCTCAGTCAAGGGCACAGACAGGAGTATTAACCCTAACATGCATGTCTTTCTGATGGTGGGGGAAACTGGAGCATCCAGAGAAAACCCACCGCAGACACGGGGAGAACATGCAAACTCCACACAGGGGACGGCCTGGGATGACCCCCCCCCCCCAAGGTTGGATAAGCCGGGGTTCGAACTCAGGACCTTCTTGCTGTGAGGTGACGGCGCTAACCACTGGGCCACCGTGCTGCCAAATGACATGAGCAATGCCCTCTGTCCTTAGACCCTCACTTTGAAAGAGGAAAAACTCCAAACAAAGGAGAAAAAAAAAACTGTAAGGAAATAGAGCAGTCTTAGCAAGTATATCAGAGGAGGGGTCCCTCTTCCAGGACTGATAAGCATGAAAAACGTACAGAGTGGGCAAGGTAAACAATGTGCTCCGAGATCTAGAAATAAAACAGTTAAAGACTACACTTAAGGACAATGAATCAAAGCAAAAAAAAAAAACACTATGCAGAAGCACATGACCTAAAATGTCACCGCAGAGCAGCAATATCCCATGCAGCATCAGCAAGGTAGTGCCACAGAGTCCTGAACTTAAAGAATAGAGCGCTCATATACACAGCAGGCAGACCCAGGCCCATCACTCACAACGACTGAGAGGAAGTACAGTGTGAGAATGATGCATATCTTGAGCCTTCACCAATGGTGAAGAAGAGTCATGAATAAAAGAAAAGAAAAAAGGCAGACAAGAATCTCCAGAGAGGTCAGGGCCCAGGTCAGTAGGATCAGAGGATACTGCACAGATGGAAACACTGTCCCTCCCCACAGTCGCACTGTCTCCCTGAGCAACACAAGCTCTAGTCCTGAGAAGGGAGGATAAGAGAGAGTGCCCAGGCACATGACGGGCAGACTCACACTCATAGCAATCATGCAGACGCACAGATAGCATTTGTCTCCGGGTGCAAAAGCTTTCAGGGTGAGAGAATCCCTGTCTGCAATCGGTTGCTGCTTCAGTGTGTCACCACTAATTTGCATAAAGTAAACTTCAGGTCAACTTCAACTCATCACTGCTGGCTGCTGTTTGTCAGTTATGACCCTTTTGGTGTGACTGCAGGGTAACAATACAATCGGCATCAGCTGTGACGTGCTAAGTATGACTCTAAAACACAACATGTACTGAGAATCCAACTCGGCATAATCAAAATCACGAGGAAACATCTCAAAATTTTGTCAAACATAACCATAAAATATGCAAAAGACACCAAAAATCTCACCATCAAAAAAAAAAGAGCAAACAACAAATCAAATTAAAAATGCAATTTAAAAATCATAAACCCTCTCTTCCTGCTTTACAGCAAGTCCCACGGTGCATTGTAAAAACACCAAAGTAACTACATTAATGCCAGATTTTGATTCTTTCAGAAAAGATATCCTCCTCACAGTGAACCATATCTAAGCTTCTACCACCTGAGTCAAAGCTTCAGACAGTGTTGAATAGAGATTTAATAACAAAAGATACCGTTTTCCTTTTTAGCTGCAAAGCAATGCTTTTAGTGTTACTTTACTAATAGACTTTTTGTTTTGTTTTTTGCCTTAGAAATTTATGAAAGTGGCATCCCAATCATGGGAGCTGAGTGTCACTAGAGGGGAAACATAAAGGGTGAGAGACATGCAAGGGGGTTTTGGTTTAAAAGCTTTTTGACAGTACTCTACTTTGACATGCAGGCAGAAGACGTTGTGACCTTTACATGAGACAAAGCTGTAAATGTGAATCTAACAAAAAGCTTTTCAGTCCTGCTAATTGATGCCTGCAGCAAAAAAAAGAAAGGAGAATCTGCAGCTTTATCTGACACCTCCATGTGAAGATTTAGTGGCACTCCCATACGTGTGCACCTGTGGGAATTTGCACACTGTCAAACACCCTCTTCACGCCTTGGCCAGATACGGCCAATCCAGGCACCTTGAGGAGTGTGACAACATTCCTGGTTTCTGAGTTTAATTGCACGGACAGAGGCAGGGCAGTTTAAAAAAAGTATTTTGAACCCCTTATTCTGTAGGGGAAGGAGGGGGGGGGCTCAGTGTGGCAGTGCCCTCTGAAATTCAGCCTGTCTCTATGTGATTGACAGGTGGAGAAAAAGGTTGACTGTGGCCTCTGTTCACCACAGGTAGAGAGAGCCTGCGTGTCCTGTCTCCAAGTAGGATGTCTTCCGCGTTGGAAAGTGGAAAACAGCACAGCAAACATGACGTGTTGGATTTGAATCTGGCCATAACGGTTGGCGGTCAAGCAATTAGATAAACACTGTGCAAAACACAGCCTCACACTGTTCTCAACCCACTGCTGCCTGTCCGCTTCCCTGCCTGCCTCAGCACAATACATATGTATGAGCGTAAGCTGAGGCAGAGAGAGGGACGAGACAAACCATCCCAATGCTTGAACTATTTTTGAAGCTATCCCCTGTGGTTGCTTAGTTCATTTGGGTTTTTGAATGCAACTGGTTTTAAATGGATCACAATTCACAGATGGAGTTGGCCACAACTTAAGCACAATAGTGTGTTGTTTACCCAGCGTGTACCCAATGAATAATTATTGAATTTTTAGAGGTTTGATGACTTACTGGCTTGATTCCTTAAATATTCTCCAGTTTGTTCTCCCACTCGTCAACATGAATTCTTAATAAACATGTACATAAAAAAGAGTCAGTGGACTGTCCTCTGGTCTGCCCTTTACTATAGCTATGGCTTTATGGGTGATGAATTTCAACCTGCTTTCACTCACTTTAACATAGAAAAGGGGTAACTGAGATCAATAAATCCTACTTTTCAATTCACAAAGATGTTCTTTTTTTATCCATGAGGCTAGTGGAGGCAGAAGATACATTATTGATCTTTGACTCCAGGACGCCAGTGAATATCCTTGAGGAATAACAAACTTTGCCTGCAGAGCCAGAAGTTACGAGCCTTAACTTTGTTCAACTAACAAACCATATGAAAAACAGTGTGGTATTTTAAATTTGAAAACCATCACTTAAGCACCAGGTACAATCAAGCCTAAAACAATTGTATTTACGACACTAGTTTAGCAAACAGCGTTAAAGGTACACTAAGCAATTTCCCTGAAGGCTCTTCCTCGCCTACTAAAATGCCAATATGACGCTGATCTTGCACTCTGCTGATCGCTACCAATGTAGGTGGAGCTGACGCCTCATCTAGTAAACTATCCCTTCCACTCAAGTGCAGTTTAAGATCCACAAAACACAGATGGTAAAGACATTAGGGCGGAAAAAAAATATTAATTTGGTTAGTTAACTGTCCAACAGAAAACAAGCAACTTCGGCATCACTTGGAAATTCTTTGTCTATTTTCCAAGCTTTCCATCTTGAGAAGGCCACACCAACATTCACCCTCATTTCCTTTTCATTGGTCTTGAACTTTTCTTTCAACTGCTTTTCTTTCTTTTTAGGCCCAATTGTTTCAGACTCTGCTGTTAGGTCTGTCGGCAGGGTGTATGGATGATCCTCCATACTTGAGCCACACTGAGCAGGCAAGTAACTTCCATATCCAGCAGCAGCTTTAGCCAATCAGAACAAAGTTCTACAATAAGTGAACCTTTTTAGTCACATGGTGGTACTGTGAGAGTAAATTATTTTTCTTTTCCTTTTTTGTTTCCCCTTTTTCTCCCCCAATTGTACTTGGCCAATTACCCCACTCTTCCAAGCCATCCCGGTCACTGCTCCACCCCCTCTGCTGATTCGGGAAGGGCTGCAGACTACCACATGCCTCCTCTGACACGTGTGGAGTCGCCAGCCACTTTTTTTCACCTGACAGTGAGGAGTTAAGCCAGCGCGTGGGAGGATCACCCTATTCCCCCACCCCAAACAGGCGCCCTGAACGACCAGAGGAGATGCTAGTGTAGCAACCAGATTACATACCCAAATCCGGCTTCCCTCCCACAGACGCAGCCAGTTGGGTCTGTAGGGATGCCTGACCAAGCTGGAGATTCAAACCGGTGATCCCAGTATTGGTAGGCAACAAAATAGACCGCCACGCCACCTGGACGCCCAGTGTACATTATTTAAATAGACCAGTGTTACTCTTTATGCGGCTCGTGAAACTTTGTTTTGCGCGTCATATAGGTCCACTGATAAAAATAAGAACATAGCTATAACTTACTTCTATAGGTTCCGTTTGTGTCCTGTTTTAGCACATTGAAATGAATTATCCAGCAGATGGGAGCATACTGAAGATACGTCAAAAGAACGTAGGCTACGTAACAGCGTGGCATCATGGGTAGACGTATAGCCTATGTGTGTAGCTTTGTATTTGCGAAATGTTTTGCAAGCTCTGTGGCTCTTTGAGGAATAGTCTTACTCATAAGTGGCTCTCCTAAGAAAATTAGTGAGTACCACTGCAATAGACATACGTTCTTCTTTAAATTTTATCTATTCATTTCCTGGCCTAATAAATCACTTAGTGGACCTTTAAGGCTATGTGTATTTCCAGTGAACATTAGATTTGACTGTTTTCTGGTGGCAAATTTACTTCATCCAGTGGTTTAATGGTGTTAACTGGGCAGCATCAGGCAAGGACACTTGACTCTCATGCCAAGGTGGCCACATAGGTTGGTAGAATGCAGAGCACTAAATGCACTGGACTGTAATCTATTCCCCACTCATGCAGATTTCCTAATCATGTAGTCCCATTTCCTTGACCTGACAATCAAACAAGGGCAGAGATAATTTCATCCCGATCATCAGTCAAAATAAAGAACAACAAAAAGAGTGCAAAGCTGCCTCGGACACTGTATCTAACAGCATCGCTAAGCCATTAAAGGAGAAAATAAGCTGTAAAGAAGGAACAGAAAAAAAAAACGTGCTGGCACTCATAACCACATCATCTCTTGTCTGACCCATCCTTCCCTTATAATGAGATGGTCAAAACCAAATGTCAGAAATGTATTCCTGGTTCAGAACTGCAATCAAATATTTTGGACTTTCAGGAAAGTGCTGCATACATTGATCATCGAGAGCAAAGGATGATCAAAAAAAATCTGGCAAGGCAGCTTAATTCAGAAATAACATTTACCTTACAAAAGTGCCGTGGCCCAGGGCATCAAGCCCAAAAAAAAAGTCTTTAATTCTCCACTGTCCAGAAGGTGAGACACCTTCTGGACAGTGGAGAATTATTCTGATGTCAAACCCACTGTAAGCTCTCGTGGCATCTAGTGGATTTATTTTCAGTCATTTTATAGTTTATTGGATTTCCTTCTTCTATCTGCTACTGCTATATTTGGTGACAATGATTATACTTATATTTAGTGTCGATCATTGATGAGAGAGATAATATAGGCCATATATAATACAACAAACAAACCCTGTCTCTGTTATTTCATTGAGTCATGCTATTTTGTTTTTTTTTTGTCCTTCACTTTTTCACAAAACTATCCATTTCTTTCCACTCTCATTACATTGTGCAGAGTGGTGATTTACTGGAACCAGCACTAGGTACCTTGAGGCTAATGGACTGGGGGGGGGGGGGGAGTTCAATCGCTACAGGAGCATCTGCTTTTGATGCCCCTAGTATGTTCAGCAATATGTTCACAAAATAGAGAGACAAGGGACTGAGCTACCATTTTCTGGACACGTTGCCAATCAGACATGAAGACTCTCCGTGCTGTCTCCCTCCAAACAACTCCCTGTCTGTCCTACATTTTCTTTTAATTTATTCCCCATATTCATGTTGAACCTAAATTCATCATTGGCAAACTGTTCAGTTACAGTTGTGTGATGGGAGGGCATCTATCTAGTCATGCACACTGGTATAATTTATATCAAATCAAGAATCTGCAAGAGCCACTTTTGTTCTTCCACATATAATTTTACCACTGATTAAAGTGCCCCCCTACTGCCATGAAACACTCATGGAGAGAGTGAGTGTCCTTGACATGCCATCCCTGAGTCAGATCCCAGCAGTGCAGTGGTATGCCATGTTGGGGTGAGTGTGGGCCTATAGCACCCTGCCGGCAGCACTCAGGCATACCATTAGAACGGCCCAATCAGGCCCAGACACGGCACTGCTGCTCAAGTGCTGCGATTGTAGCTGGAGGCAAAAACACAAACATGATCCCCGGCAGGTAGGGGCGGTTCAGGTCTGGTCAGCTCTTTTCTATCAGAGCCAGAGTGGTGAGCCTTGCTCCTTGTTTTTATTGGTTATATTTAGACCAGGCTCCCAGGCTGCAGAGAGAATACTAATCAGGCCAGTGGAAAGTCAAAGAGATGGTTGGAAGAGAATGGATGGAGCGACTCCTGGCATATCGCAAACTGTATGCCTGTAGTCCTCAAATGATTTGTTTGACGCATTAAAGCTTTTGTTGCAGTGATTATGCCATCTAGTCAAACTTGTTGGCCAAGCAAGATAATATAAACAGGGATAAAACCTTTACCATAGATATAAAAAATATTTTACACGTCTTTTTATGCATTATATCAACGAACACCCTTAAACAGTTTGATTTATCAGTAATGTATAACAGCATGTTTTCATGCTCTGATCATTTCTCTACGTTATGCATTAAGATTAAATCTGCTAAAACGAGGTTTTTCCACTGATTATTTACCAGTCTCTGTTTAATTTTGATGCCTCTATATGACCGATATAAGCAAATGAGACCATCAGCGAGATAACTGGATATTGATGTATAATGATTCCAAATGCTTCTTTCTGGGTCAGAGTCCCCATGAAATTTGACATACCAATTTATGGCACACAGACGGGACACGTAGCCACAACTAGAGCGGCATTAACTCATTTCTGTATCTCCTGCAAACACCTGTTTTTCCAAAACGCCACGACATCTCTCACTCCTCCCCACAAAAACAAATGCCGGCATTACCAGAGGGTAAACGTACATCTTTGTGACAATGGCGTCTTTCTCTCACAAAACACTATCCCTGTTGTCCACAGGGGCAAACGAAGCAAATGAATTTGTCGTAACAGCTTTAAGTAAAAACTTTTAAATGGCATCACATAGGCGAACCATGTAGTCTGTGGCACAAGGATCAAGCAGTCAAACACGAGGGTCTCTCCCAGCCAACTGAGGGGGAATATGTAGTGCATTGCTCTCACGATGTCCAAACATCAATTCTGTTGGACATGGGTAACACAACTCTGCTCCACGGCTTACAAGAACAGATATAGTTAACAGCCCTGGCCAACCAAGCACATCAACCCCCCGCTCCTCATCTTGATCTCTTACTCCCTCCTCTTTTGCTCTGAAAATGAGAGCAGATGCCAAATGAAACCACTAAGCAGAGCTGAAATGAGGACTAGGCTGCAACCGGGACATACTGGGTGAATATTTAGAGCTCAGAACATATTTTAGCATGCCATTTAATGTCATTAAATTGGATCAGAACTGATTTATCTCAAGGTTTTCAGGAAGGGTAAGGTAAAAGTCCAGTAGGTACAGTTAGAGCACACTGCCAAATGTGTGCTGTTAAAAAATGAACTTGTTTTCTTGAATGGAATGAGAGGTGGGCCAAGACATGAGGGAGAGAAGTACAGGGTCTATTTCTTCTGCTCTCACTCCCTCTATCTCTCGCTCTCTCAGTCCTTGAATTCCCTTGACTCAATAAAAAGACACTCTCCTATGCAGTCAAGGGGCAGATGCTGTGTGTAAAGTCAGGGGACAGAGATGCTAAAAGTCGAGGGGACAGAGATGCTGAGATGCTGCACACGTGTCAGCACTACAATTGCTGCAGCCGTGGGGGAGGTGGAAGAGGTTAGATAGTGGGTTAGAAAAAGGGCAGGCAAGAGGGAGCTAAAGACAGAGAAGGAGGGAGTGTCAGGGTACTTCATCATCCCCGGTGACAACTGCACACTGAGAGGGAGGCGAGGCACATGTCCATGGACAATCTGCAACCTCATCCAGCAGGCTGCCAGCTAGCGGTCACCTCGCAGACGTCTGGCCAAGCCCATCTATTCCCCCAGAACAGCTGGCCACCTTCCAGCTCAGGCTGCTGTGCTTTTAATTGTGTTTGTGTTTCCCGTGGGCGGGGAATTTGGGATGGGTTCGGGTGAGGCGTGGCGGCAAGGGTTTGCTTCGATCACATTTACATTTTGATCATGAGCAATGTGTCTCGCCTTACTGGGTTACTGTTCAGGGTATAAAAACCCAGAGCCCAAACCTAGACAAAATACCTCAAGTCTTTAAAGCATAATCATTTCAAGTGAGTATGTAATTTTGACAAGTAAATGGGTTCTTTTTTGAAAATATTATCAAAAATATGTGTATCTACATACATGTGACCTTTTTTCAATGTAACAAACTTTTCCCCCTTCCCTCAGCTTGCTGAATCTTGACGATGCTGCAAAATCCACCAACATATGTCAAAACTAATTTCCTTGTCGCCTGCTGTTCTTGTATCCTGAGAAGATGAAAATATTTGTTGCTCTTCTCCTGAACATGGAGTAATCACCCAGGATTTATACATGCAGCTTGTATTAAATTAAATGTGCATGGGGCAAGGAGGGTCAAGAGAATATCTAATAGAAATAGATTGAACCTTGTCATCACACAATCACATAAACTAAAAATATACAACATTTTCTCCTGTTTTCAAACCAGCAAAGCGTGCACACTACTACTGGTAGAAATGCATGCACTGCACAAGTACAGTGAAGCGTTACATGATAGTTTAGCTCCAGGTATGCCAGAGTGGTGTGGAAAGAGCTGCCAGGCATGGATTTTTGCATTTACATAGAAATTCAAGCAAAAATTCAACAGATTCAAATTATTGTGCTATTTTGTGGCTTTAGCATTTCTTATTGATTCAATTGATTGTACAGCTACGTATGCTTACTTTACTTCAGTGGATGGACTTTTACAGTTCGATGACTACCAGGTGTGGTGTGTTTTAAGAATGTGACTGATGACATAGTTGGTAGTGACATTACTTATAACGTAAGTTATAAGTAATGCTAGTTGATCTTGTTGAACCTCTTCCCTGTTATATTCACATATTTTGTTACCAATAGCCACTTGAGTGATCCTTTTTAGCAGGTAGGGAATGAGTGCCTCGCTCAAAGTTACCTTGGTGGACTATATTAAAGAGACAATCATGACAATATACTTGCAAGCAAATTTCCTTTTTGAGTCAATTTAGCTGGCATATTAAAAACAATAGCTAGCCTGCAAATATTCAAATCAAGAACACTTTTGTACTTGATCAATTTGATGGTAATTGCTGAGTAAGCCTTCCTCTATATGAAAACAACTCAATGCAAGGCGATTGTTGTCCAAAACCACAGAAAAATGCAGAGGAATAAGGCATGTCGTGGTGAGTTTAAACAAGAGACGTCTTATTTTGGCTTACAAGGATATATGGAGGACCAAGCATGAGGCAGGCCTTTCAAACAAGTACAACATGAAAACTCAGACTCTGTTGTGTTTTCATCGTCTGGTAGTGGGGAAGGTGCTGACATAACAGCGCTGGTGAATTTTTCACTTAAAATTACGCTGTGGGATTTGGATTGCTCAAATAACACAAAAAAATACCAGTCTCACAATTGGTGTCAGTAAGTTAAACAAAGCACTTTTTTTTTCGGTATTCCCTGTTCCCGTTAAGATTTTGCCAGCTAGTCTCAATTTTGAACCATAACACTTTGATCACAAACATTCCTTTTTATGCTCTAGGTTACATCAGCTCTTACGTAGAAATTCTGAAAATGTAAATTAGCCTTTAAATTTGAGTTATTGCACACTTGAAGAGCCATTTAAATAGCAGTTGGTAGAGCCTGGAGACTGGCAGAGCACTGGAAGTGTCTGCTAGAAGGCTCCATGCGGACTCCTCTCCCCTTTGTCTTTTGAACCAGCTGTACTGTTACCATCCTACACACTCACGCAAGCAGCGCTAAGCTAAGACGGATGCATACATGCATTATTGCATGTAGAGGGGGAGCACAAATACACGCGTGTACAAACTTGCTCAAAGTCACCCGGAAAAGAGATGTGTCGAGGCAACAACGCAGCCACCACGGCATGGGCCCCTGTAATGAGAATAACAATCACATCTCTGTAAGAGGACAGACAGCATGGAACTAAGAGAGAGGAAATAGATATACACACACTGTATTCATGAGGCAACTAGAAGGGAGTGGTTGACAGTAAACCCTGTAAATCCATTTGGTTTCTCAGACATGGAGGGAAAATGGAACTGACAACAGCTTGAGGGGGCCAGCGCTCCATGGAGTGGAATACCAGAGCGGAGGAGATAGAAAAATAAATAAATAAAGAATTTGTCACCTAGTGGGAGGAGGCACCATGGCAGGAGCTGTCAGAACTCTGCTGCTGTCTGCAGATTAGATCTGGGGCTATTTAAAAAGGGAGAGCACGCCAAAGCCCCCGATGCTACTGTCCACACTGCACACACCGCCATCGTGACATCATCAGCAGCCATCACTATTTGACTGAGAAACATTGAGGCATAAATGATGGCACAAAAGAGTGGAGTAGAAGGGAGAGGGTGTTGTGATCCTTGTTTGGCATGACTGACTTGATGACGTTGCATGCTTGTTGCATCTGTGAATTCTGTTTAAAGACCCCCACACAAAACCCAAGGTCAGACCTATGGGTTTTGCCTGATGACTAAGTCAGGGTATGATGCAGTCAGAACTACAAAGTTGAGCCGGCAGCATCATATTTAAAGGGATTTTGTTGGCCTATGAATAAAGCCATAGCCCTTCGGTTAGACAAAGAAGCTGCCATCATAATAATCATTGTTTCCCATCAGGATTAGAGTATCGGAATCCAAGCTTTGGTGCAACACTGTGCCTCTATTTGTGAGGGAAAACGTTGACCTAGCAATTGATGCTTGTGTTTTGCACAATTGCATGTGTATCTGCCAGTGTGTCTCTACACAATTATGCAGGTGTGTATTATCTTTTCTAGTGATGTTAGCACACAAGTTTCATACATGTGTGTGCATGTGAAAAGCATGCATAGTTTGTGGGTGCATGTGAGGGCTATAGAAAAGTGTGTGCATGTGTGCATGCTTTATTTCTGTCCACCCATGGCAGTTTGATTAGATAAAATGTTGTAAGCGAAGCCCCTAGTGCAGGGTTGTCAAACTCCAGGCCTCGAGGGCAGCAGTGTCTGCAGGTATTTGTTGCAACCATGCACTACACCACCTGATTAAACTAGTTCCTTTCCCTCCTTGATCCAGGAGGTGAGCTAATTAGTTAAATCAGGTGGTGCAGTGCACGGTTGCAACAAATACCTGCAGACACTGCGGCCCTCGAGGCCTGGAGTTTGACACCCCTGCCCTAGTGTGTGGCTGGTTACGTTACGCCAATAGGTGACGATGTTTTTCGTTCCTGAGCAAAGCAGCATTGGCCAAATCACGTTTGTCTCTAGAGTTGAATCTCAGATGGTGAAGCAGATATTACTTGGTGCTCTTCAAAACAGCAATGCCTTAGGGAACCTCCTCGCTAATTCCTCAACAAAATGCCCTCTTTCTCTTCCACCTGTCTCCTGTTTCTTTCCTTTCCATCTCACTTTCTTTCCCCACTTCCTCTGAATTGCAGCGGACTGAATTTCCAGTAGTAAATGCCTTACTCTCAGCCGCTCAGTATCTCTGTCCAACCCTTAGATTTCCCCACTCTTTTTGTTGCCATCAATCAAAGCTGGAGAGAGAGGGAATACCACTGAAAGATGTCAAAACACTGCCCGACTGAGGACTCGCACTTGTAGGTTGGCTCCACATTTACACATGGACACAGATTCCATGGATTATTAATGTAGAACTTTTTCAAATGTTTCCACAAGTAGAATGAAGTGTGAATAGCAAGCAGCTTGCATCAATGGATGCTGAGAACAGGGGTTATTGCATCATCCAGGCAGAAGGAGCGCAAACGGGCACCACTGTAGGTTTGGAGGAGGTGTTTGGCTGGCAGGCTGAAGATGGGCGCTAGGGTCACAGAAAATTGCAGAGGAAGAAAAAAAGGTGAAAGACACTGCTGAAAAACACCTCAAAAATGTTCCTCACATATGGCTTGATGAAGCCTCTGTACTATACCTCTACCTTCTCATTAGATGCTGGGCCTGACTTTGCTTATTTTTTCCTGGTAATGTCGACTTTATTGAAAAGATGAATATGTTTCACATGGAGCAATACATCTTCATTCTTCACTCCATCCAATTTGTGTCAACAGCACAGCACAATGGGCCCTCTGTTTATGCAGTATGGAGAAAGAGCAGAAAAGAAAAGAACATTTCTTCTCCTGTCCTTCACCCCTTGTACATTGCTTTTCTGTGGTAATTGGCCCCTCCTACAGGTAGGCTACCAGCAGAAAGACTCAACACAGAATCTAGGTTTTTTTTTCTAATGAGGTAGGTGGAAAGACAAGGTGGCAGACTGGAAGTAATCTGATTGATGCACAGATTGTATGTTTCAGTGCTTTTTTCCTTTACGCCACTTGTATCCCACCAGACCTGGGCTCATCTGCCATAGCTGATGGGGAATTCTTATGTCAAAAAGAAGTGATTCGTTTTAAAGAAAGAGTGCATGAACTTTCTTTTTGTTCCCCTTTCCTTGAGCGAGCACAATACCCATTGTTGTTAGTGATTGGCTTGCAACACACCCCCTGTTCACACGGGAGCATGCTGTGAGTAAGCCTATCCATTCAGCTGTGTGGAGGCCAGGTCATTTTAATCTTCAGCCACATCCATTTCCCAGTGACCTGGCAAAACCTGTGATTGTCCAGGCCACACATAAGAATACATGTGAATTTGAAAAAGCATGGATTACAAAAAAAAAATCAAACTGAACTGAGCTAACCAAGATAAATTTCTCATGAAAACTGTCTTCGCTGTGATTTTATTTTCACCATTCCATTTATACTAAGGAGGAAGTCTGTCTTTTTGTGGTATCAACATAACCACAACCTCATTTCCCTACAGTGAGTATTAAAACAAAGTGCAGAGTTCAGTAAATTGTAAAAAGAAATCAGGAAGGACAAGACAGGAAGTACTTGTTCCACATCCATTGGTGTAGCTTGCCTTGCTCACACTGGATGCAGTCTTTCATTGTGTGTTTACTTCAAACAGTGAACTGAAACATGCAACCCAAGAGAAAAGGCATTTTTTTTGCCTGATTTTGGTTAGTTTGTTTACCAGGCTGTACTTGCCGGAAGGGCCTGATGCGAGTGAGGCAGCTCTCCCCCACACGCCACCATGTACTCCTGCCAACTCGGGAACCTATAATTATCAAGACACAGACATAAAAAAAAAAAAAGTAAATCAGGAGAAATGTCAGGAGGAAAATGTCAGCAGTGAGCTGTATAGCTATTTTGTGCGCTCAGTGAACATACATGTATTCTCTATAGCAATGGCTCTCAATCTGGTCCTCAGGTACCACCAATACTACTGGTTATCTATTCTACTCGGTAGTTAACGCCATTCGTCTGTTGCTCCAGGTCTAAAACCTCCCTGGTCTAAATATGCAGTACAGATAGCCAAGTACTGGATTGAAAACTACATCACTGAGCACTAGACCCAATTTCGATGACACCTTAGTGCACATTGAGCTCAGAATATATCTGGCTAAATGTATCCCAATTTTAGACCAAAGTTTTTTTCCATTTTCACATAATTATGTTTCAACCAAGCAAATTCAACCATCGAAGATGTAAAATGCAAGTTCATATATTGTGCTATAATACTTTCCATTGTTTTTGTAGTGGCTATTATTTAGGTTAAGATATCAGCCACTTTTCAGCCACTTTTAGCCCAGACAGTGTGTTCGCTCTAGAGCTAAAACATAAAATTTGGTTGAAAATTTCAAGTGTTGGTTGAAAAGAGAAAGCATAGTTTATGAACTTGCATTGCGTATCTTAGAGAGTTAAAGTTGTTTGAGCATTGCATGAAATAATGAATTAAAGAGTGTGGTCTAAAAGTCAGCTACATTTGGCCAGATACATTGAGTTAAATGAGACCTAATGTGTAGCCTCCACGATGAAATTGGGTCTAAAAGCTCAGTGGGACTGCTCTTTAGATTTGTAGTAATGTCATTAATCAGCCAGTTTTAGTGCTTATGTTTGTTTCAATATATAGTTAATGGAGCTGATCCATACACACGAATGCTATAACACTGGATGATATCATGAAATCCATCCAAAAAGGTAGAACAAGGGTGTGAAGCGCTCCTCATTGGAGATCTGTGCCAGCACATCTGGGTTTTGATGACTGATTTCACATTCATTGGCACCATTTTCCTCTGAAATTCTGTGAAAATTAATGTTCTTTTGAGAGGATAAAACCATGGATAGCAGCTATATTTGTACAGGTGCAAATATGGGAGTAAAATCCTTGTTTTTTTATGTGTTCTGATGTCATGTGTTTTGATGCCAGTGAAACAAATACTTAACTTTGCTTTCCTTGCCGCCTATAGTTTAAAGCTTATATGACATTTTGGCAGTGCAATTCAAGCATTTGTGCTACGGAGCTTCAACATCACATTGAAAATATACTCACCTTGGTACCTTTTAAAATGCAGTAAACGCTTGACTAACTTGCAAGTGCACTTTTGTGTCATTTTCTATTCAGCACCACTGAATAGAGCTCTCAGGTGTCACTCCCTTCATGATGAACACTTTGTTCAGCAACATCATAACAACCATCAGAATTCACCCGAACCCTCATCCGAGATATGACACTGATTGCTTTATTGATAACTCTGAACCCCTACTGGTTGATAGCCGATGGGACACATAGGCACAAATTAGCTCACATCCAACCGGAATACGCAAAGGTTCAATTATGGCTAGCACCCCCTACCAACACCAGCATTGGTAGCTACAACGGCAACAGCGGCATAAGGAGGAGTTTGTGTACAATAACTCTGTCTGGGCCAAGATAAAATAAAGAGAACATTTAAAAATGTTGAGGAAAGTTGTTGAAAACCCAGCCAACCCCCCCCCCCCATCCCCTTCATAACCACCCAAGGCTTAGTAAGAAACCGACTTTATTCCAATAGTTGATTATTGATGAGGGAGACTTGTGTAAGCTAGCCACACATTATCTTGGCGTGTTGACAATTGCCACATTAATGGCTGATTGTCTGGAGCAGATCCTACAGTATGTAAGATTCTGGTTGCTGTTTCACAAGATGCAGTGTGTGGGTGGATGGACAAGAGGGTGTCTATAAATAGAGGGGCCGGTGATTGTGAGGGGGTGATGGAGGCAGGTACGTGCTGCAGCCAGATGGTGCCTCATGGGGAAAGTTTCCCTGTGATCTTGTTTGCAAATAGGTCTCTCTTAAATCACCGACTTCTTCTCTCCAACCTTCCCTCCGCTGTCCTAGGCAGACCTTTAGGAACTGCCATATCTGATAAAGGTGTTGCAGACTCAAAGATGTCCTACCGCTCGCCGGAGAAAGAGTGAAAGTGATGCACTGTGACAGGTTTTGTCACTTTGTTAGGCGACTGCCCTACAGATTGTCACAGATAGAAATGGCAGAACCCTGGAAGCGATGACAAATTGTTTGGAGAATTAGGAGTAGGAGAACGAGTCACGTCAATATCTGTGGCCTACTTCAGCATTTCGGTCGCAAAGAAAGATGGAAGTGCACTGCCATTCAAAATTCTCAGTAACAATCACACACTGGTGTTATGACTCTTACGAGGTTTGCAAAGCAAAATGAAATGCCGGAAAAATCAAGAGAAAGAATTGGATGCTCCTTTGTATCAAACACTGAGTGATGGTTCTCACTAAAATTACAATTACCTATAGAAAATACATCACCAGAGCTTTTGCAATGACTGAAACAGACTATGTAGTATGATTTTCATGACGAGAAAGTTACACCTTAATATATGCTGAATGAAATTGAAAAATACAGTAATATGAAAACCTCACCTGCCTTTTCATGTTAGTATAGTTTCTTTTGCCTGCTATATAGCATTTTGGCACCAATTACCATAAAGAAAATATATGTTCCTTTGTTTTTCTATATTATTTTTTATAAGAAATAGCTTTCCAAGACCTTTCCACTTCCCAATCTTTAGACTGTGGTAAAAAAACAGAAAATAATTTGACCGACCTCCAATTCAAAATAGGTGGTATGCATTAGAAAAGAAAATCCACTCTAAGGCACAGCAATTCTACCTGGGTTTTTTTTCTTAAGATGTGAATATGAGAATTAAACAGCATGAACAGCTCTTTTCAGGTAAGAGGAAAATAAAGACGGATGTCATCAGGCAACCAGCCCTTGACCTGCTTTACTTAATGAACATTATGGACAATCACAGTACTGAGGGGGAGTTTCATAGACATGTACGCACAATTTCTGGTTAACAACTGGAAGCACCACACCAAGTAAAGTTCAATTGAGTCTAAAAACTCAAGCAAAACCACCCTCAATTAAGTCTCATTGGAACTAATCAAAGTTTTATCTCTTGGAAGCAATGGCATAGCCAGCTGTAGGGATTTCGGGTTTGAACACCCCCCTAAATATTTTTGACAGTTTCAAACAAGAAATTCTTGGGCGTGAATTTATTGTGGTGCATCATCGCATAGTTAGTCAAATAACATTGGTCTTTTTTTGCATATCAAATGATGGTCATGACTATGAAATTACTTAATAAACCAAGTATATTTATACATTTGCCATGCCATCAATTTGAAGGGGAATTTGACTTGGGTTTGCTTTTACAAATTGTGATTTCTTGAGAGTTCTACAAAGGATGGATTGGGAATACAAAAAGATGAAAGGATTATACATAGAGGTTCTACAGTGACTATACATAGAGTTCCTAAACTTGTGGCTAATATATATACGTCCGGGTAGCGTAGCAGTCTATTCCATTGCCTACCAACACGGAGATTGCCGGTTCCAATCCCCGTGTTACCTCTGGCTTGGTCAGGTGTCCCTAGACACAATTGGCCGTGTCTGTGGGTGGGAAGCTGGATGTGGGTATGTGTCCTGGTCGCTGCACTAGCGCCTCCTCTGGTCAGTCGGGGCGCCTGTTCAGGGGGGAGGGGGAACTGGGGAGAACAGCGTGATCCTCCCACGTGCTACGTCCCCCCTGGCAAAACTCCTCACCGTCAGGTGAAAAGAAGTGGCTGGCGATTCCACATGTATTGGAGGAGACATGTGATAGTCTGCAGCCCTCCCCGGATCGGCAGAGAGGGGGGTGGAGCAGAGACCGGGACGGCTTGGAATAGTGGGGTAATTGGGGAGAAAAAGAGGGGGTGGGAAGCCACAAAAAAAAAAAAGGAAAACACAAAGTTGAATCAGTTCATCCAGACACAATGTTTAGTGGGAGAAACGGTTCATCCCTCATCTAAGTGACTTCGTCAGTCTCAACTGACTGCAGGTCATGAAACATTTCTCCCACTAAATGTTGGTCTAGATAAACTGGTTCAATTTCCTGGGATGTGGCTAACATATTCATTGAATAAATTAAATTAAAAATCTTTTGATAGGCAGCCGTACGTTTTGTAATTTCTAAACATAGAAACCATGCATATTTTGGAAGTATTGGGTATTTTCCCGACTGTCACATTTTTTGGAAGCAGTTGCACCTCCACTGAATGGAAAAGTTAACAAAAAGTTACTCTTCCTGTTGGCTGTAATAAGGTAGATGCATCAATGTACATAAGTTGGGCTTTATCATCTCATGGCTGTGATAAGAGTTGGTTAAACATTTTTTACCAGGATAAAAAAAATATATATGTAAAGCACATCCTCCTCTAATAACTGGGATGTTCCATTGAACATAATGCCCCCATAAATATTGGATGATAATGGCTACAGAGAGTACAGAACAAAGCAAAGACAAACAAGGTAGAGAAGAGACGGATTGGCCAGATTGCCTGCTGTTGTATGGTGTGTGTGTGTGTGTGTTAAAAAAAAACTGAAAAAAATGCAGAAATTGTTTTTCTTCTAGCCTCCAAAGTTTTCACTTTGAGATGGAGGTTCAGGGTATATTTGTTGGGTAATGATATATGGGGTTCACTCAGTAAAAGAAAATAGAAGTTTACTCCCATTAAGATAGGCACAGCGGGTCAAGGAAACCTAGAACTGCCAGCAGCATATTGATTGCGTGCCCTGTATTAATAGCAGGGGTGCCGCTCTTCTTTAGGCCAGGGCTTTTCATCCTAACCCAATGGCAATGAAAGTAGTACAGCTCCAGCGGCACACCGCTGGTGATGTATAGGAAGTTAAATCAAGCTAAAGTCAGTTGACTCTTATTTGAGTAAGTCTGACCATCTTTGAAGGATTACAGTTTTTAGGACGGAAAATACGTTTACATCATAGTACATTTAGCAATAAAATGCTTCAAAACTGAACTGAATCTGTGCTGAATTCAAAGATTAAGGTAGCAGAGACTGATCATTGGTGCAGATACACTTGTAGTGTGAGAAGGGTTATGGACTCTTTACCTGTACTCTGCTCAAGGTCATTATGAATATCTGAAGTGTGTTTGAGTTTTAAGACTACAATCTGAAGGAATCTGGACTCTAGACTCGATGTAAATGAGCAACAACGTACAACTAAACACAAAGATAAAGACGAGAGCAGCACAAGACCCAGTGTTGCCTAGTAACAGCTGGAGGAGAATGCAAAGTAGTTGTGTGGCAATGATGAGGGTGTGTATTATGGTTGAGTATGTCGAGCAGGTTTAATGGGACCTTAATGGGATTATTGGCAAATAATTTTGTTACCAAGATAAACCAATTGTTATGATCAGTAGAGGTGGACCCAAATGCACACAAAGACAATGGAATTAAGTAATGTAAAAGGGGTTTATTGTAAGGATAGAACGAGAACGGCAGGTTAGACAGAAAGTAGAGAGGCGATGGCGAATGGCAGAGCTGGACTGAGCTGAACGGTGGATGGCAAAGCTGAACTGAGTAGGACAGAGGGACGAGGACGTGAGTGTGGCTGGCAGAGGATACGGGAGCAGGAAAGGCAGGCCGGCCAGCAGGGGAATCAGGAGAGAAGTGATCATGGAAGCACAAGGAGACATGGCAGTGGCGTTGTTAGGCCTGTGCGTCCAAGGCTACAGCCCCAACCGAATGTTTTCTGAAAAGCCATGGATCTCTAAAAATAGCCCCAGATCTATTCATCTGTCCTTCCGATCATGCATTAAAACCCTCGAAATTAATATAACATTGTTGATCAAAAATGCAAGTACATTTTGTGTCCTCTGTGTGTCATTAAAGCAAATCTATTTCACACTACCAAGCTACGGAGGTGACAAGACAGGATTTTTTTTTCGCGGTCACTTAATACTAACCTGTGGCCTCAAAATACTTATTTCGTGCCCACGAATTACTTTTAAACAATTTCAGTAAAAATTTTGAGGGCTCAGGGTGGTGTAGCAGTCTATTCCATTGCCTACCAACACGGGGGATCGTCGGTTCGAATCCCCGTGTTACCTCTGGCTTGGTCAGGTGTCCCTACAGACACAATTGGCCGTGTCTGTGGGTGGGAAGCCGGATGTGGGTATGTGTCCTGGTCGCTGCACTAGCACCTCCTCTGGTCGGTCGGGGCACCTATTCAGGGGGGAGGGGGAAGTAGGGAGAATAATGTGATCCTCCCACGTGCTACGTCGCCCTGGCGAAATGCCTCAGTATTAGGTGAAAAGAAGTGGCTGGCGACTCCACATGTATCAGAGGAGGCATGTGGTAGTCTGCAGCCTTCCCTGGCCAGGCAGAGGGGGTGGAGCAGTAACTGGGATGGCTCAGAAAATAGGGTAATTGGCCAAGTACAACTGGGGAGAAAAAAGGGGGTAAACATCTTTTTGAGGGCTTGAAATGATGTCACGTCCATGCCCAGCATGCTGAGTGCTGATTGCTCTCACCAGCATACTTAGATGTTAGGTAGCTAATAATTAACAACACAATATTGTATAATTACCTTACAAAGCACGTCATGATTTGTACATTTCAGAAAGACATGCACGTTAGGGTTAATGCTCCTGTCTGTGCCCTTGACCGAGGCATGGCAAGACGAACTGGAGTTGGTCCCCGGGTGCTGCACGGCAGCTGCCCACTGTTCTTAGCTGCACAGCTAAGATAGGTTAAATGCAGAGCATAATTTCCCTACGGGGATCATTAAAAGCCTGTCAAAATCAAAAATCAAAATCAAAAGTGAAATGATTTTTGGAAAAAGTGCAGATGATAGAGAAATCAACGTGGGTCACCAACTTGTAGCATGTGTGCAATCCCGCACTAGGCAGGCTGGGGATGAACGTGACATCATTCCGAGCCCTGAAAACTTTTACTGAAATAATTTAAAACTAAATTGGGGCCATGGAATAAGTATTTCAAGGCCACAAAGTAGTATTTTGTGGCCACAAAAAAAAAATCTTTATGTCAAATCTGCGGCTCTGTATCACACTACTTGCTTGGCACGTGCACATTTTGTGAGTGCGAGAGAGAAAGAGAGCACGTGCAAGAGAACTGCACTGGTGACAGGGCATTGTTGGCATCTGGTAGTTAGCAAGCTAATTCACTAGGGCAAGTCTTGAAGGCTATGGATACAAGAAGCTTTTTCAAAAAGAAAAAAGGATGAAGGCAACGAGGCGCAGGCGGGGCTAGAGGAGGCGGAGGAAGAGTTATCTCCTATTGCTGTAGTAGCAGATGAGTCAGGACGAGGGAGTGCCACAATGTTAACAGATACAATATGAGAGATAGAGAAAGAACTTGAAAAAGTAACAAGAGCACAACAGAGGAAGGGATGAGGCCATGAAGATAGATATTATCAGATGGAGAGCACAGAATCCACTGATTACACTACAGTAATAAATAGCAATAGAATGCAGACTGATGTACATCTGTTGCTGCATTGAATACTGGACTATAGCTGGCATCCAATAGTGTTGCTGTGTTGTGTGACTGTCAACCCATATGGAATAATGAGCACTGATTAGTATTTAGCCCCTATGGGATGGAATAGTGCATTAATGGTTTGTGTTTGTATAATCTGATATTGGTTGGTGTGTTCAAATTGGTTGGTGTGTTCAAATAATTGGTCAAGCCTACATATAAAATAAATTGATAAATAACATGTGTTTATCATCCAAAGATCACATCAAAAAAATTAGAGATGCTGATTGCATCCTTTTTATGACCAAGACAGGTGAGAGGAGAACAGGAGGACAGCAAAGGAGATGGAGTATGACAGAAAGATGAGACACCAAAAGAACTACAAGAGAGGTGAAGAAGAGGAGAGCATTTAGATAGACAGATAAGACACAGGGTTAACAGTTTGCCACAGTTTAAACTTGTCCCAGCTCAAAAGGAGCCCTTGTCACACAATAAAAGCAGAAGCTATAAGACCAGGCTGGTCAATTTTCAAAATTGAACAAAGCATTAGCAACATACCATCTAGCATATGACTGCTTCATCAACACCAAGGCTCCTTTATTTTCCTTAAGGTTTTACTCCTGCTGCTGAGAATAAAAACAATAATGAAGTTGACTAACAACACAGATTACTCTCATTTTATGTTGTGAAAGCCAACCTATGCACCTGACTGGAACGTTTTGTCAGACCACAGTGTCTCACATCATATACTCATTTTGCTCTGAAATAACTTGGAAATGGTGCAATTATCGAGTCAAAACCAAAGCTTTCTGGGCTGGGTTAAGCCCCTAATGTCTCAAGATCCTAACAATGCCTCTGAGACACCGTAGGTACAGGTAACGCAAACAACACGAGGAATAACTCTAAATATGCAATCCCAGAGTGGCTGAGAATGAGAGATTATCACAGTCGTTGAAACAACGATCTGGCGATGAGTGGATAGAAAACTAGAGTAGATATACTGTTGAGCTGATGGCAGGCAGGTGTGCAGGCTGGGCGGGTAAGGCGAATGAGCTGCAAATCAGGAGGGAGCTGGAGAGTGCCAGGGAAGGAAGCCACGCCCCCCCCCCCCCACACACACACACACACAGGAAAACAGGAGACACCGGGGAAAAAGGGAAACGTATAGAAACACAAGGGAAACAATTGGAGCCACGGCCAGGGCCGTGACACCAATATTCCAATTAATGCAATAACAGTACGAGTTATACAATAATGATGAATGTGCTGTACAGAAAGGCAAATCTATTTTGTTAAATTTTGGCAGTATAAGAGATACGGAATCATATTAGTGGACTGCAACATCTGGGTAGCTCCAAGACCCCAAAACAGACCGGGCTACGCAGCTATCAACTAGCTGTCCAGTGTGGTTATGGGACTTTGAGACTGTGGTTGTAGAGTGAAGTCTGTCTTTTTTATTCAAAACTTAACTGCGTATGAACATGACAAGATTAACCACTAAAGTGAACATTTTTACCAACACAGTGTCAATTCTGTGAAAAACATCCAAAGGCCTATAAGTTGTTACACTGCTTGTAGCATCACTGTTCCCTGGCTAATTGGCTAAGCCTATTTCAATTTTCAAGGTTTACCAAGCATCTAGATACTGTAATTTACTGCCAACAACACTGTTTAATGGGCTATAAGAAGATCTTTGTAGACTGCTTTGCTTCCCCTAAACAAGAGTTTCCCCAAAAAAAAAAAGCAAGCAAAGATCTTCAACGTAGTTACTTACCAATGCCTATGAAAGCGTTATGCAGTCCATGGCGAGATGGATCGCAATTTGCACATTGCAATTCCGCGTGGTGCCCTATCTGGAAACAATAAGATGCCTTTGCAAAGGCACATAGAGATTACATCTTATGTAGTCTTTATGAGATAACTGGTCAAAAAGAAAAAAAAAATAAGCAGGTTGAACCAATCTAGCCTCAAACAGTTGAAAACTGAAAAATATGGAAAGTGTTAATACAAGTCAGGCAGCAACACATTATCTAATGAAAAAGTTTATTTACTGTAGTTTGTGATCATGCGTAGCCCTGAAGCCCTTAAAGCACTACATTCTATGTTTTTTGCAGCTTATTGTAACAATGATTTGAGTAATTACAAAAAGAGCAATAATGTTGCAGTTCACCCTCTCACAAAAGGTCTCCACTTAAGAGATTCTATTTTCTATTAAATGTTGTCTGGATCAGAGTGCGAATTATACGATGACAATGGGGGGGGGGTCAACGCGAATTATACGATGACAATGGGGGGGGGTCAACTTTTTCTTCAGGGCTTAAAGGGAACCCAGTACAGCACAGGCACATGCTTCAGTGAACCAAAGTCTTACAATCCTTACAGTATCTTGCTTGTTTAACGCAATGCCTGCAGTCTGTAGATGGTGATGAATCAAATCCATTACATCAGCTCATGGGGAACGTATCGCACAACTTTTGTAGTCAGGGGTCCCCAACAAAGTATTCTAGAGCAAAACTGCCAGCAAGTCACACACACACACACACACACACACACACACACACACACACACACACACACACACACACACACACAAACAGTAGAGCTTTCCACTCAAACACAGACCCACACAATGCTGTACCAGAAGTTTCTTTACAATCAATAGCCAACACTTTATTAAAAGTCAGAGCATATTAGTTGAGAACAACAGGGTATGATTATTGTGCATCTCATCAGTTTCTGAAAGTATTAAAAGTCATAGCATATTAGTTGAGAACAGTAGGCTATGATTGTTGTCCATCCCATCAGTTTCTGAATGTACTAGTCGCTTAAATATCTGGTATGATGTCATACATTTTAAAGCGCAGTCTCCTTTGTAACTCACCTCTCTGCTACTAGGTCCTTCCTACTCACTGTCCTCTTGACCTCCTTCTGCCTGCTGACTATCATTCTGACCTCCCTCTGCTTCCTTAATACAACAGCACATAAATGCAAACCTCACCATCGCCCATACTACCATGCTCAGTATTAAACCAGCATGATGACACAGAAAACACAGGCTGAATTATCATCTCAAAATCCTAATTCTTACAAGTTTCAATTTAATATTTTTAAGCACATAAAAGTGCCGGATACCTCCTCTTGTCTTGCTCATGTTGACTCTGTGAATGAAAACTAATCTGGGTTCAATAAAGTAGTAATACATTTGAATTAATACAATTAATCAGCCTTCAGCACACATGGACTTCAGTATTGTTCAGTTACCCGTGCAGGAAAAACTCCTGCATTTGTGAGTGAAAACAAAGGGGTGCCTACTATAAAAGCTAATATCATAAAGGCAAAAGGCTAACTAAGCCACCACAGCCACACAAGACTATTACAATTAAATAATAAACTCTATATTGATGTCAAAACATATCTCTACAACAACTAATCCTCCATTGTCTCACTGTTCAAACTAACAGATTATATATGACATTTTATATTGGTAATGAAATGCCAAGCCATAGGCACAGCTAGCTAGCTATTTAGCCAACATTGAAAATGCGTGTGCGCTATAGCTAACATTATGTAACCGAGCTATTTTCTCGCCCGGTGCGAGATTCGCCACGAGGTGTACTGCACCGCACAAGGCGACATCACTAACCGCTCGACTAAAGGGTCAGACCCCCTAGTCGATCGGCCAGTGGGTCTTATTAGTAGTTTACAATTAGGTAAGGCAAACGTTACTACTAATAAGACACGTTAGCCCCTAGCTAACGGGTCTGACCCTTTAGCCGAGCGGTTAGTGATGTCGCCTTGTGGTGCAGTACACCCCGTTCGAAACCCGCACCGGGCAAGAAAATAACCGGTTACATTAGCGTAGCTAAACTGTAAGTTAATGCAAGTTAGAAACTAGCAAACGTTAGCGTTCATCAGTAGACGGTCTAATTCAGAAACGCTGAAGGCAAGAAAGTGTACTAAACTAGCTAGGTACTTACATTAACCTACAGTTTCTCCACTAGCTTGTGCGACGTACCCGAGCATATACTGTAACGAACGAGTCTTTCTGAAAGACTTCAGTGTCCGGTATGTACCGGGTCTATGGCGTGTGGTTTCAAAATCGGCGCGAACAGAAAAGCCTCCTCGTGAACGCGCAGAGCAGTATCGCGAGGGCGCATTTCTGATCCGCGTGCACAGACCGCGTGCAGAGTTGAGTTTCGACACGTCACTGCTCGCGCGAAAATTAAATGGGCTTGCCATACGCGCGACGAGTGTTGACACCTCCCTGCTCGCTCGACAAGTTGACCGCTCACCCTGCCCGCTAATGGTGGTGCACATGGCAAGCCCTTTTAACATTTATTAGCTACGTTTGACTATCCGGAATCAACATCACAGATATCAACAACGTCGTTTTGACGAGTCAAAAGCTGAATTACAGATATCTGCAGTGGTGTCACTGTTGATGACACTCGACTCGTCACATAGCCGAAATAACAATTACAGATATTTGTAATTCAGTTTTGACTAGGCAGAATGAAAGTTGCGGATATCTCAAACGTCATTTTGACTAGTCAGAATTGTTGTGCGTGACGTTGCTGCTGCTTCTCATTGGATATTGGTCTAGCAACGCATTTTGAACAGATTTTAAGTGTTAGCAAAGCAATGGCGGTTGCTGTTGTGGATAAGATAGTAAATGCCATGAAATAGAAAGAGCTTATCAAGGAATTTGTGGCGAACGAGAGCTTCGTTCACTGGGGAGTTGTGGTTGAAATGTACAGCGCATTGTACATTTTTGTCTTATTAGAGGAGGATGTGCTTTATATATAATTTTTTAATCCTGGTAAAAATACTTTAACCAACTCTTATCACAGCCATGGAAAGATAAAACCCAATTTATGTACTGTAGCGAATTCGGGGGGCAACCACAGGAACTGCCCCAGCCGCGCCGCGGGAGACATCGCTGACCGCTCGACTAAAGAGTCCAACCCGTTAGCCGACGTATGGAGCACGTTACACTACCCCCCTCCTTCGGGAAAGCGCGTATCCCACCTCTGACACCAATGTAGTGAATTCGGGGGGCAGCCACAGGAAATGCCGCAGCCGGGACGCGAACCCGTATCTCCCGCACCGCGGGAGACATCGCTAACCGCTCGACTAGCCAGCCGCTTCGTTTCACGTGACAGTGAGGAGTTTCAGCAGGGGGACGTAGCGTGTGGGAGGATCACGCTATCCCCCCCCCCCCCCCCCAGTACACCCTCCTTCCCGAAGAGGCACCTTGACCAACCAGAGGAGGCGCTAGTGCAGCGACCAGGACACATACCCACATCCGGCTTCCCACACGCAGACACGGCTAACCAAGCTGGAGGTAATACGGGGATTCGAACTGGAGATCCCCGTGTTGGTAGGCAATGGAATAGACTGCTATACTGCCCGGACACCCAAGCTTGTTTGATTTCATTACACTAACATGACATAAGGACATATTGCACCGAACATAAAACAGCAGCAACATTGGGGCGATGTAACTAATTGTTATTGTGTGCAAAAGTTAATAAAATTAGAGCAAATTACACTTATTTACTGTATCTAGCATCATATATTCATTTCAGTATTGTCTCAAATACTATGTGACGTTGGCACACACAAAGACACACATGCACCCACGATATGCTCCTTTTAAGAGTTTTTTTAAGGGTAGATTGGGTGATTCTCTGCTCACTGGTTTTGCTTGTAGAGAGAGTGGCAGTCGGAACTGCCAGGGTTGAGGATTTACCGCTGGATTGGGCTGAGCCTCTTCCTGTGGTGTGTTCTTCCTTGCCAGGGAGACTCACCCTTCTTCCAATACAGCTCAGCAATGTTTACTGTATGTATTACTCACCTCGAGCACACATCCATGTACAGGCACATACACATGCACCCACAAACTCACACACCTTCACCCATGAGCATGAACACATGTGCATACACACTCATACACATGTACACATAAACACACACACCACAATCATACAAAAGCGAATCCACTCAAGAGCATTGCTGCCCTTCCGCAAAGAGAAGCCTTACTCGTAATGAAAACACCACTGTGGCAAAGTCATTAAAAATGGTCAGTGTGGTCTGACTGCACTCACATGCACACCCATTTCCTTTAATGCGCCCAGCGTGACCTGCCAGTGCGTAGGCCTAATCCAAGCACTATCTCAGAGAAGCAGACAGAGTGAGGAGCCCTGTAGTGTGGCACTTCCATCTATTTCTGGTCATTACAGCACTAGGCCTCTCGACACAGATAGAACCAATGAAGGAGAACTTCAGTAAATGACCAGTGTACACTGCCAGCACCTCTTTGTGCTGCACCCTCTGACTCTGTGTTGCAGGAAGCCAGAGTTCTCCTCTGGCTCTCTTGTTGCATATACACAGCCGCACCATGAGTATTGTGAAGGCCTTCCAATAAACTTGCTCCTTGCCAAACAGCGGGTGGGAAGAGTCTGCCCAGTCTAATGACCTAAATTAAGCAACATATACTGAGAGCATTAGGCTAAGAAACTGGTTGATTTCCCGGGCCTCGATGACTGCAAGAAGCCTACCTCCTCTAAATCCCAAAGGGATAAATGATGCCCATTAAGCGGTGAAGTTTGTAATGATGCTTTTGATTAGTGGGTTGTCAGGAGGTATTGGCCCTGCTCTCATCACTGTGTTGTCTAGCACTTTAAGGCCTCCATAAAGATGAGTGTTTTTGAGGAAAGATGAAAAAGCAGGAGACATGTGCCTAATGAAGTCTCGGGCTTATAGCCTCTCTCATGACAGGATAATTACAGCAAAGGCTTTCAGCGAACACTTCAAAGGACACTTCGTCCCTGTACCAGCACCAAACGACACATCTCACCAATCAAGATGGCCTGGCTAAATCACCACCCAACCCGCCTGTAGCGTGTCCCTCCCACCAATACACTGACACTCCGCAAAGTCACTAATATCTCCATAAGAAGGAGACAAACTAGTATCACCACACACATACAATGTACTTACAAAAATTGGTCTTAGTGATATTAGCGCACACACTTGTTGGCCGCATACAGAGTGCCACAATGCATACTGGCATGTGGGCCCATTTACATCTCACTGCGACATATATTGAAGCTGTTGACAAAGTGTCGATACCTGATGCACCAGGCACCCTTTGGCAATCTATATGAGACATAGCGGGTTAGCCACTACCTACCCTCAACCCTAAATTTAATCTAACCTGTATTAATATTCATGTATCAGGCAGAAGTTTAACACTAGAATACCCACTGCCTCTATATACAGACACCGGAGGGTTCCTCGCACATCACACCATGTCCACAGCGTCAACATATGACGCTATGGGGTGAAAATGTGTTGGACATCCATCCATCCATTATCCGAACCGCTTATCCTGCTCTCCGGGTCGCGAGGATGCTGGAGCCTATCCCAGCAGTCATTGGGCAGCAGGTGGGGAGACACCTTGGACAGGCTGGCAGGCACAAACAATAGGGTGTTATCAAGATTGCAAAGGGACAGTTAAAAACAATAGATTGGACAGCCGAATATCCACATCAGTCTTTATACTGTGAAATCACCTTAACAAATCCACCGTTCTGCATGCTAACAGCATAGCATAAAATGGGGGTCAGCCCTAGTATGTTCCCTCATGAACTGAGGTTCGGTTAAGGGTGAGGGTGAGGGAACATAGGGCTGAGATGTGCGTGGTGCGCACACATTTTATGCTTAGCCTTAATGCGAAGTGTGTTGCGTGATTAATAGTATATTAGTTACATCCTATTGAGAGTATTGCTACAAATCCACCCCCTTAATTTTACCCACCACAATGAAGACCTCTGTACCTTGAAAAGGAAAGCTTTAGTAAATGGGGAGAACTATGGATGATGCCAGTGAAATGGGGGGAAACAGGAATTTACCTCATCCCCATAATTTACCTTCAGATAGGTAAATTAGATAGATACTTGCTCGCTTACTAAAATGAATTTCTGGTTATAGGACTGTCTCTGCTTGTTTCATCATTCCAAAAAAGAAAATGTCAACACATCTCTGAATTTATTTACTCTATTTATTTATAAGCCTCAGATCCTCGGAAACATCTCTGAAACATCAGGATTTTATCTTGAAAAATATGAAAAAGGGGTACTTTGACAAAAAAAAAAAAAAAGACAACTGAGCTTGATTTTTCCACCTTAATCAGAAAATCGAGGGCTTTAAACACTGACCTCGATTAGTACCTTAAGTGAATACGAATGGCTTGGTATGTTTTCTGGGGCAAATTGAAAACCTTCGGTGTAATTTTAGCAAAGTTTGAGACACACTCTATTTGTAGAGATGGAGATGCATGAAATAGACCAAAACCATTAGAGAACAGAAGTTTGAAGTCCACATGCTTCTAGAGAACTTTGTAAATCAAGCAGGGCTGAAAAGAATATTAATAACCACAGCCTGAAAGGGAAAAAAATCTCTCACAAATGGTACAACATCAAGTAGTTAATGGCCAATAAGATGCACTTCGAGCGCATAAAAACTGTAGTATCCCATATAAAACTTTTAGTAAGGACCCTTTAATTTTCACTAGATACTTTTTTTTTCAAGGGACTACAGTAAATATGTCCTTTCAGAGCGGGTCGGGGATGATGAATTAGTTTCTGGTGGATGAGATAAACAGCATCACTAGAATGTAAGTGTCTAGGATGCAACCATATTCTCTTCTTGAGGAGAATTAAATTGAGTGGAAACGGGGATGGGGCATGGAGCAAGGCAGAGCTGGGAAGCTGCAGGAGCTAAATACATTAAAACAATATTTGCAAACGTTTTACTTCAGAGTCAGCATGCTAAGCCATTTTGATAATTGCTGAGACTTCCTAACTGGCATGAACTGCTCCAAGCACCGGAAGTGATGTACAGGGGCAGTTGTGAAATCCATTGTGACATGTTAAGAGCAAAATAACAATTAGATTTGTTTGAATGGCTCTGCTGAACACATTTTCAAATTTCACTTTGAAAAAAAAAAGAAAGTCAAATCTATGCCAGACGCTGGATGCTGCATAATTAACAAGCACGCGCCGAAAACTTTCCCCACCGACTTCTGGAAGAATGGGTGGCACGGGAACAGATGGAGAGAAGCCATTTGAACACAGCGTAATGATGCGCCTCAGAAAACCTGCATGCGGCACATTTCAGACAAAACAAGCGAGGGAGTTTTGTGTCATCTATTTCTGTAAATCTACACCTGACGCATCTTCGCACAGATGTACAATTGAATTGTGACACTTGTCATTATACTGAAAAAGCTGTGTTCATTTGTTACAAAATGCTACAACATGTTTGGCTTGGCAAACTTTGGATATATGCTACACATTACCATTACAGAAATGTGTCAGTTCGCATTTTCAGATGATGTGTATAGATGTGTGTGAATTAGGAGTATAAGAAAATATCACTACACGAGTATGATCATATTATATAGTGCGACACTGTATCGACTCTCAAAAACACCATCAATTTTTAACTAATAGTGTACATGCAAAGATTCGTGGCAGACAGTGTTTCATTTTGCATTGTGTGTAAACCCCCGACCATTAAATAGCACTATTGTAATCTATCTTCAGCCATTTGGCTCTTCCCCTCCAGTGTAAACAGACAGGAAGTAGCGTAAACACAAAGAACACAGGCCTAGTATCGCAATATATTGAATCGTAGCCATTGTATCGTGATACGTATCGTATCGCCAGTCTTGCCAATACACAGCCCAGTTTAGTTTTTGAAGGCAAGTTGGCAAGCTTCCCTCTTAACCTTACACGTCTACAAAAAATAATCTTCAATATGTTGCTTTGTAAAATATTTGCATCTTATTAATGCACATCCCTCCATTGCGTCTTTTCCGTTTTTGATTCATGATAAAAGTTGATGAAGTCATTCGCTTATTTACTGTTTGTTATTTACTGAATCAAAGATGCTGACTGGACATTCTGTGAACATAATTGACCACGACACCGATGCTCAGTTTTCAATGGTTTACTGTCTGCCACTACACACACAGACCCAGTCTGCAGTCCGACCATTTACTCAAACCGAGTGGATGGCAGGAATGTCCATGTTAAGGTTTTCTGTGATAACACCTACAAAAGACTTAATTGTTTTTAAAGACAGGCTGAGAAAATGACCAAATGCCTGCTTGAGGACTGGTAATGGCGAGCTCGGACAGTGAAAGGAAGTACTGGAAAAGTCGACGTACCTTAGATCCAATATTAAAAGAATCCATGTAAACCTGGGTTTTAGAGATCACACATTTTTTTCAGCAACCTGAACAAAATCAAATCAATGCTTTTGAATTATTACTCCCAGTAAGTGCAATATTACTTTCCATGTAAATATACTCAAGTTAGTTGCATGGGACATTGTCTATGCACGTTGGCATTTCAGCTAACCAGTCACTCGCCGTCTGGGTAGGGAACCAGTATAAACCATATTGGAGGTAGTCCCATATAGCCAATTTGCAGGAGGACGGCTAAATATTCACTCAGCATCATGAATTTGCGTTAGCTTTGTTTTAACATTGGCTTAACAACACAACCTCTGTAAGCCCTTTTCATCAACACATCTGTTAGTAATGGAATAACACTGAATAAGGCTCACCCTCAAACAGCTTCAGAAGGGAGTAAAAGAAGCATTCAGCCATGATAAACAAATCATAAGGGGGCGCTCGGGTAGCGTGGTGGTCTATTCCGTTGCCTAGCAACATGGGGCTCGCTGGGTCGAATCCCCGTGTTACCTCCGGCTTGGTCAGGCGTCCCTATCACGATTGGCCGTGTCTGCGGGTGGGAAGCCGGATGTGGGTATGTGTCCTGGTCGCTGCACTAGCACCTCCTCTGGTCGGTCGGGGCGCCTGTTCAGGGGGGAGGGGGAACTGGGGGGAATAGCGTGATCCTCCCACGTGCTACGTCCCCCTGGTGAAACTCCTCGCTGTCAGGTGAAAAGAAGCGGCTGGCGACTCCACATGTATCGGAGGAAGCATGTAGTAGTCTGCAGCCTCCCCAGATTGGCAGAGGGGGTGGAGCAGTGACTGGGATGGCTTGGAAGAATGGGGTAATTGGCCGGATACAATTGGAGAGATAAAGGGGGGGGGAATAGAAAAAATCCCCAAAAAACAAAATCATCAGTCTACACCGGGGAGAGTGTTCGAGAACGGTTTTTGCAAAGACAATGAGCAATACTGAACCTACGTCTGTGATCGCCACTCCATTTAAGACAAGGTTCTTCAGTTGTTTTTTTCAAATTATCTTTTTTTTTTTCATTATTGACTATCACTCCTTGTTGGATTAGCTTTGACTGTGTTTCCCATCACCGTACCTTTCCGTCACAGACAAGGGTCCAAGTGGCCTCCTTTCACCCTGACCCTCAATTACCCTTTGCAATCATCACAGACAGGGGTAGAGGTACAGTAATAACCTCTGGTCTGATGCTACTCCAGACGTCTTTCTTATAAAGCACCGCCGAGAGAGAGGTGCTTTATAAGAAAAGCTGGACTCGGTGTTGACCAGTGCCGTGACCACAGCTGACTCATGGCTGCTGAGTGATACTGTAGAGGAGACGCTAACATTTACAATACCACCATTACCGCCGCACCTTGTGACCAAAGCAAAATCAGTGCACATTGCACACAACATGGAAATACATAAAACGTAACCATAGTGGATTTATAAGTCAGTCTAATAAGGGCAGCTCAGGTAATAAATATAATGAAGCGTGAAACATACGAAGAGTCCAGCGGTGAGAATGAGGATAAAAAAAGAGAACAGCAACAAGGTAATTAGGATGGAACTGGGGATTAGCCTCGGAAACAAATATTAAAATCAAATTCTTAGATTGTTCTCGTTTCTATTAAAACATCATAGGGCAACTATGTTTAGTCCTGAGTTTGACTTTTAGTCACAAGAGTATGACTGGATCATAACGTTTGCAGAGTAATAGCATGTAGGCCATATAGTCATGGGAAGATGCACACCCAGATTCTGCTTAAAGTAATTTTCTACCTCCCTGAACATCTGGCATTTTATATTTTGAGCATTTTTTGATCAAAACATATTATTTGATATGGTTTTTATGTATAGTTTTGCATGTTTTACTGAATTAATGAGATTAAATGATGTGGTCACTGACATCATTCTGCTTCAGTTGTCGGTTAACCGCTCGTCTATAAAAAAAAGTAATGGGATCGAGCGTTGCAAAATGCTAACTTGCTAACCAAAGCTAATGAAAATTCCTGTCTTTTTAGCAGTCTGTCACGCTCGAACATTGTCACCTTGTGCAGATATGTCAATGACGACAGCCGCATTGTGTGATCTGCTATATTGAAAAACCAAAATAAGTAATTGCAGCCAGAATTGGAGGTCACCGAGGTTTGGCTTCTTAACACTGCTGGTAAATGGTGCAAACAGACCTTTTTCCCTTAGATGACGAAGCTGAAATATCCTGGCCATGTTTGTTAAAATGCACTATTGTTATCATAACGTTGCTACTCACAACACATCTTTATTATGAGAAGCTGGCTCACACATATAAATTGGTTGACATCATGTGCGCTCTTTCAAAAATTTTAAATTTTTCTGAGGATGGCACTAAAAAGCAGGCAGAGACAGCACTTTTCCACAATAGCTGCTTTCTCCAATGGGCTTGAAAAAAAAAAGGGGGGGTGTTGAAAGATCAACATAGGCAAACACAGTGAACGGGGCCAAACTTCAACGCTATCAAGAGGTGTATTCTGCATTTATCTTATTGACAGTGCATGAAGATGTCTTTTTGTGGGGCGTCCGGATGGCGTGGCGGTCTATTCTGTTGCCTACCAACACGAGGATCGGCGGTTCGAATCCCCGCGTTACCTCCGGTTTGGTCGGGCGTTCCCTATAGACAGAATCCTGGTCACTGCACCACCGCCTCCTCTTGGTCGGTCAGGGTGCCTATTCGGGGGGAGGGGGAACTGGGGGGAACAGCGTGATCCTCCCATGTGCTACATCCCCCTGGCGAAACTCCTCACTGTCAGGTGAAAAAAAGCAGCTGGCGACTCCACATGTATCGAAGGAGGCATGTGGTAGTCTGCAGCCCTCCCCGGATTGGCAGAGGGGGTGGAGCAGCGACCAGAACAGCTCAGAAGAGTGGGGTAATTGGCCAGAAAGAATTGGGGAGAAAAAAAAGGGGGGGGTCCAAAAAGTTGTCTTTTTGTGTCCATATTTTTTTAGTTTTTACCCTCAGTGGGCATTACATATATCATTTATTGTGACACAAATAACATAAAATACAATCATAACAATCACAGTACCGCTGAGTATGTGTCATCACCATCACCTCTTCCATTCACCTCTTCAGTCAGTCGCCTGATAAAAGCACACAGAGGAAACGCATTACCAAACCACGGCCAGATTCACCCATATGTCCGCTGAATTTTTTTTTTTTTGCCTTTGGAGTAAGGCCTTAGGTGCGCAGGGCATCCAACATTTCATGGGCAATTATCTCAGCCGATGCCTTGCTCAACCCAAACAAATGGGCAATAGCCATTTGTAGCAGGATCTAGTTTGAAACCACCAGAGCGCAACTGCCACCTGCTTAGACGCAGACTTGGGGGGCATGGAGGCGAGTATGCCGACAACGGAGAAGCGTGTCAAGCTGTTCCCAAATATAATCAAAGGTCTGGTTCCCTCATACGAAGGTTAAAAGCTCAAATTGTTTACCGATTAGTGCATCCCGATGACAAAGGCCCCGTTCAGCAATGAAAAGTGAAGCTACACAACTGCCGATAAGAAAACTCTCTTTCCTCGCTCAGGGGTCATTAATGATTGTCACTAATACAAACTAAATTATGCAAGGGCATGAGGGTAATGCAATAAACACTAAAATCCAGTTATTTTCCCTTCCAAAAGATAAAAAAATAAACTCAATACAGAAACCTTTTTTTTTTTTTACCTTGACCCAGCTGTTATCTGACATGCCAGCCCGTGAAGCCAAACAAAGAGGGTACGATTTCACCGTGAAGCTCTCCATTACGTGAGACTATATTTTCCTCCTGACACTTTTTGTACATTTTCGTCGTGCTATTTGAAACACAGTGTGTCCCCTTGCTAATGACTGCTTCCTGATGTGTGCATTCATCCTTCGCACTAAAGCAATCTGTTTAACCAATAATTCACTCCGTAGCTCGCTCATCACACGTTCCTTTCCTGGAAGAAAAAGCAGAGATTACTTCTCATTGTTGCTGCGTTGGGCCCATCTGTGACCTAGAAAGATTTAGCAAGCCCTTCGAGCTGAGACAGTTATCAGGCTGAATTAGCCTACATACTGGGAGGCAGGGGCAAGGCTAACCAGGGGGAAAACCTGGCACGGCTCACTGTTGATGCCGGGGAATGCATTTCATATCATAAAATAAGATGGCTCATGATCTTCCGCAGAGGTAGTTTAGCACTCAGACGATAATGAACAAGCTGAGATTTCATTTCTGCAATTCCTAGTACCTTGCATTTAACATATCACATTAATGGCCCTTGGTTTTTTCATACTACTGCGTTGTATTTATATGTGGATTTGTTTAGGATTTCATTTCCACAGGATGGTGCATTAGCTGATAGCCAATAGGAATAGACAAATTAGGTCCGGTGTACTGCAGTGGCTGGATTGCAAAAATACATTTGAAAGATCATTTCTAACATACTGATTTAATTAAATCCCTTTCTCGCGATGAGTAATCAAATAAACAAAGCTATTCAGTCCCCTTGGGGTCCGAGAATCATTTTGCATTAACACCTTCATGAGTATGAAGTCGGCAAATCACACAGCAAACAGGTTCAGCCATTCAAGGATTAGTGGATTCATACAGCCGAGCTCCCGTTGGGCTGTCTGCCAACGGAGAGAAGCACAGCCCCGGTACTCACAATGCATACTCTGCCACAACTGGCATATCCACAGAGAAGCTCTCTGACAAATGAATGCCATGCATGCACACAGAAGCAGTGCTCTACATAGACACACACTGGACAGGATGCTGGAGCTGAAATGAAGAGAAGGTATAATATCTGTTTTTTTTGATAAATTTAGTTGCATATATTTTAGTTCTATGCTCCAAAAATGTCTTTAAAAGAAATCTGAGGAGAAACCCCAAATATGGCAACGTAGCCAACACACTAAAGACATCCCCCCAATAAAATATAGTGTGATCCATGAAGTGATTCTCCCAGAGACTTACTACAATAATTTACTCTGTCTGCACTTAGGAAACAGTATACCAATCCAATTGCCCTTATTATTAATTTTCTTTCACATATTTATATTAGATTTGAATCGTCATGTCGGAGTATTTGCATTAGATCATCAGGCTCACCGACACCAATTGCTGTGTTTGCACTGGACTCAGCAGAACAGGACCCCATCTTTAATCAAGATGTTTGCGTAGGCAGGTCTCGGGACTCATAACTGCTTCTTTAAAGTTACGGTGCAGAAAGAATAAATTTGGCTTCTGATCCCACATACAGGCATTATGTTTGTTGTTGTTGTGTCTGTTGATGTAAATATACTCATCTGATGTCACAACAGACGTCAGAGAACAAACACCGCAATGAAGAAAGAAAAACATGTTCCAGAAATCTCATGGTAGAACTATAATTTTTTGTATTTTTGTGGGGCAATTATGCTGCAATTCTATACGCACAAGCTCTAAAACCAGTTTGAAACCTTGGTCTTGGTTCTCAAATGGTTTGGGGAAACGCAAGCTGCATGGCTGGTGCGATATTTTACAATGTTTTGTTGTTGAGAGCACAACATTTTGATTAAAGGCACTTAAGTCCTCGGGTGTTAGAGGCTTGATTTTGTGTGCCGTCAGCAAATCAGTGGCGATTCGAGTTCAAGTGCCATCTATTCATGAAACGTCTGGTCGCTGCTGACTGAAAGCGAGAAGTTAATTTTTAGACAAATGCAAGATGAAATAAGTTTACGTTACTGCCATCTGCACTATAGTTTTAAGCAAGAGCCCTTCTAAGCTTGCATTTGAAAGTTTTCTCTAAGCTGTGGTCAAACAATCAGGCACCTATGGGTGCAAAACTCAATAATGATGCAAGCTTTGGATAGCAGAGTAACAAATAACAATTACCATTTTCTTTTCAAATACCAGATTGATAGTTTCCAGAAACATGACAATTCAGATTGTCAGGTAAACCGTCAACCACGGGGACATATACACACTTTACTGACTTAAATATAATTTCCGGTGGCCATCTAATCCTGGTGATGTTCATGAAACTGCCTAATGTGGCCTTAAAGCTGCTATAAGGAGTTTATTGATGATTATTTGTCAGTCTCAATTTAGTTTTGACATAAGCAAATGAGACCATGAGTGAAAAGATTAGATATTGCTATATGATTCCAAATGCTCGTCTGCGGGTCAGATTCCCTGTGAAAGCTGACAAAACAATTTGTGAGACACAGACGAGATACATAGCCACAATTAAAAATGCATTACCTCCGGCTTGGTCGGGTGTCCCTACAGACATAATTGGCCATGTCTGCGGGTGTGGGTACGTGTCTTGGTCGTTGCATTAGCGCCTCCTCTGGTCAGTCGGGAGTCCCCCCCTCCGGGGAACTGGGGGGAATTGTGTGATCCTCCCACGTGCTGCGTCCCCCTGGTGAAACGCCTCACTGTCAGGTGAAAAGAAGCGGCCGGCGACTCCACATGTATCGGACGAGGCATGTGGTAGTCTGCAGCCCTCCTCAGATCGGCAGAGAGGGTGGAGCAGCGACCGAGACGGCTCAGAAGAGTGGGGTAATTGGCCAGACACAACTGGGGGGAAAAAGGGGAGAAAGAAAATCCAAAAAAATAAAATTACCTCATCGCTGTATATCATAAAACACCTGTTTTTCCACAACACCGCTACATCTTTCACTCCTCTTCAAAACAAATTGCACAATACTACCAGAGGGCGAATATAGATTTTTGCGACAAGAGGAATTGTTTTTAACGTGAAAAGTTGTTCTTCCAAAAAGGACTACAACTTTTATCCACAGGGGTGCAAAGTTAACCAAAATCCAAAATTTAACATTCTGTGAAGTAAGAATTATAAAACAACCATAATAAATGGCTTTGAAATACTTAGTGACCTATTTGTGGTCTCACCGATGCATTTTCCTCCCACAGCATCATATATTGATACTTTTGCAAGTGTCAATAGGACGCACAAGGTACCTTCCATTATCTGCATAGAGATGCTCCATATACTACCATGTTAAATCTCGTTTGGCAGTGTTGGATTAATTTTTTATGACAATTTTTCTCCAGTGATGGATTGGCCTAAAGCAGCATATAGCTCAGGTAGGAGTTAAGTTTGGGTTGTGTTTGGGTTGGTGTTTGGTTTGTGACCCAGTTAAGGTTGGGTCGTGGTTAAGTTTAGCAATGAGATTCGGTAATGGTTAAGTTCAGTGTAAGGTTAAGTGGGTATGTAAAATTCGTAACTTGCACGTCCCATGTTGAGGCTTCGGCAAGAGCCTTAATACATGAAGGGGTAAGAATGGGCTCCTCTGACTTATCTCTCTCGAACTTGAATGATGAAAAGCTACTCTCTCTGCTCTCCCTTTTTCATGGCAGGTGGTGGGTCAGATTGACAAGCTAACGTCAGACTTTGACTTTGACCTGGAGCCAGATGACTGGACGGTGGCCACAGCCAGCAGCACGTCCAGCAGTGAGCGAGGCCTGGGAGAGGCCTTCAGGCTGGACTTCCTCAACCCTGATGTGCTCTCAGACAGCTGGGAGTTCTGCAGCTATCTTGAGGCCTCCGGTACGTCAGCCCGCCGGCCTGGTGAGCAGCTGGGGGAGCTGGGACGCGGGACTATCCCCACCCAGACCCAGACCCCCACCCCACCCCCCTCCACTGCCTCAGCCTACTCTCAGATGAATGGGGGGCTTCCGATTCCCAACGGGCCCCGCATCATTACCCCGGACTCATCCAGCGAGGAGGCCAGCAGCTCCACGCACAGCCACAAGACGTCCCGCACATCCGGCACGAGAGAGAGGGTTCGATTCAGTGACAAAATTCTGTATCACGCGTTGTGCTGTGATGACGATGAGGAGGAGGAGGAGCGAGGGGAAATGGAGGAGGAGGAGAAAAGTGGTTGTGCGACACCGGACAGTGATAGTGAGACAAGTCACCTGGCCAGCTCTTTACCCCCCAAACGCTCTTCTTCTGAGCACTCGCTCCTCCATAACTGTCTGGACCCTTCATTTGCCCCTTCGCCAGTGCGGGGGACATCAGGAGCTCACACACTACCCAGGAAAGGTCTCTTAAACCCGGGCTGCCGCAAAAAACTGCTACGAAACAGCAGCACACAAACTGTCTCAGACAAGAGCACCCAAACTGTACTGCCCTATATTCCAACCAAACAGAAAACAAAGAACCACTGAGATAACCCCAACCTTACCACAGAACACATGAACAGGACTGTGTACTATTTAATATTAAATTCATAGATCATAGATTAATACACAAATAAATTAATTACTGAATAAATAAATGATATATGGGAAATCACTTGACTACCTAAAGTCACTTTGAGGCTCAGGGAAAACAAGATGAAATGAAGCAAAGCAGTCCATTATGGCAGTGACAGACAAGAGATACCGGTGGACCAAAAGGCTAGTGCCTGTTTTAATGTTAAAAGATACACTGAATGAATTCCCTACGTGTAATTATTTGCAACTATTATTAAGATTACAAAAGCAATCTTCTTTTTTTTTTCTAGGAAGTTTGAAGTGGTCTGAGTTTGGAAAATGGATGTGTATGACGAGGGGTGTTCTTAGTCCTCATCATACACCATTATAAATCACAACAACGACAAAAAAAAAAAATGCTTGTTCCAACAATGTGGATACTTAACATTGCACATTCTGTATTCTGAATCTGTATAAACATCGTCTTTTTCATGTTCCAATTATTTCAAATGTCAAGAGCATTGTTGCTTTCAGTGAGGGAACATATGCATATGCACACGTCAAGCCTCCTCCTCTGTTTGAGGTCAACAAAACTACGCGAAGAGCCAGAACACAACACGGTTTACCCGCCCTTGATTTTATAAATCACTTCAATAACCCGTCTCCTGCTGGTCTAATGCTGAGAGTTTATCAGATGGGTGGTAGGTAGAAAACCAGGCATGTACATTTTGGAAATCGGCAGTCTGCGCCGTGACCTTTCGGGTCCTTCTCTTCCTCTCTGTAAGGGGGTGACCACACCAGAGCACAGGTTTGAACGGTGCACAGAGAGCATGCAGAAGGTTTTGTCTCTCCATTCAGTTTCCCGGTGGGGGTGTGGAGCTCAATATCGCAGCATTTTATTCACAGGGCTAACGCCAATAGCTGTACTGATCAATACGGTGGAGGCAGGTTGCAGTGAGAGGTGTTACTGCTGAGCACCCGAGTCTTTCTCCTGGGGTGCATGAACAAAAACTCCCGGTCAGATCTATTTACTTACTGTTGGAAAGGAAAAGGGGAGAATTGTGGCCCTTAGCGACTGACATTTCAAAAAATATAATGCCCGAGTGGGAGAGTAGGTGGCAGAGACTCAAAATGCTCTTGCTCAAAGGCTTTTTACCATGCAATAATCAACCCTGAGGTATGGTTTTGTGAGCATGCCTTCCCTCACCCTTGCCCTCCTTATGTTGCATTCGTGAATATGAAAAGAAAAAGCGAAAGGGCATGATCTCAAAGAAAAATAGCCCGTGGTAAGTTGTTGACTTGTGAACCTGGTCATTTTCCTTCTGACTAGCGGATGTGGATTCATCCCTCCAGGGTCAGGCAGAGACAGTCCAGCACCTTATTCATTCAATTAGAAACCGCCTTTCTAGCCTAGTTTAGACTAGTGTTATTTTTCTCTGACTCATTAGATTCGAGACTTTCAAGATGTGTCGGGGAGTCGTATGAAATATGACTCGTAGCCACGACGACGCCAGGAGTTGTGCACATTGTGGCGTTATTTACATCTTCATATACAGTGAAGCATTAAGACGTGTTTCGCTGTATACGAATGTATGTCAGTGTTTGTTAAGTAAACAATTGTATATTCTTTTTTTAATGCAAAGAATGATCTCCCAGCTGTCGTGATTATTTCTTATGAAGAATATGAAAATGTCCGTCCATCCATCCATTATCCAAACCGCTTATCCTGCTCTCAGGGTCATGGGGATGCTGGAGCCTATCCCAGCAGTCACTGGGTGGCAAGCGGGGAGACACCCTGGACAAGCCGCCAGGCCATCATAGGGCCGAATATGAAAACGTTTCCCGTTATATTTAAAAAAATAATCAATTTCCCATAATCTAATTAGTTTCAGTACTGAAATATTTCTACTCAGTTAGTTGATATACAGTGTTACATTAACAGATAGTCATCTTCAGTGGTCCAAGAGAATCTACAGTTAGCAACCACGCTGCTTTCTGTGGACTGAATGAGGAAGAGTTCACCTCCTACAGACTGGAGCGTAATGAACCATCATGACCGCAGATACTGGAACAAAATTGTGGTACTTTAGACAGGTATCTATTTTCATGCAGTTGTTTGACAACAGTCAATTGAGAAATTTAAGGTAATTGGGCATTATCACTGTAGTGTACACAGACACCCCCACTGCATTTGATATCTCATATATTAATATTTTGTTCTGTCTGGTGGGAAATTTTACAAATTATTTACTTAATGAGGTGGGAAAAAATTACCATTTGAAATCTACCCCGTAAAAAGCTGCCATTGCTCAATTATTATACTACATTTTTCCAAAATTATCTTCACGATGTATATTTTTTCCATTATCCAAACCACTTGTCCTGCTCTCAGGGTCGTGGGATGCTGGAGCCTATCCCAGCAGTCATAGGGCGGCAGGCGGGGAGACACCCTATGCCGCAAGTGGCGCAGTGGTTAGTGCGGTCGCCTCACAGCAAGAAGGTCATGGGTTTGAGTGCTGGGGTAATCAACCTTGGGGGTCGTCCTCTGTGTGGAGTTTGCATGTTCTCCCCCGTCTGCGTGGGTTTCCTCCAGGTGCTCCGGTTTCCTCCCACAGTCCAAACATATGCAGATCAGGTGAATCAGCCGTACTAAATTGTCCCTAGGTGTGAATGTGTGTGTGTGTGTACCTCGGCCCTGTGTGATGGCTTGGTGGCCTGTCCAGGGTGTCTCCCCGCCTGCCGCCCAATGACTGCTGGGATAGGCTCCAGCATCCCCGCGACCCTGAGAACAGGATAAGCGGTTTGGATAATGAATGGAATGGATGGATGGGAGGATATATATATATATATATATATATATATATATATATATATATATATATATATATATATATATATATATATATATATGTCGTGCTTTCTCTTTCCACCATTGTACTCTAGTCTTCCTCAATTATTCAGGTCCGGTGAACAGAGATATGATTTATGCACCTTGCACATTCACAGCAGTTGTGAGGTAGTGGAGAGAATATCTCTGTTGCTTCCTCCACTGGCAGCGCTGAAGGTTTGGTTTGACCCCCAAAACTCGCCAGACGCAGGGTCCCCTTCTTCAAAACGTAGGATAACCACATCCCCTTCACTGCAAAAATAGTCAGCTCCATAAAAATACAAATACTTAGCTTGGGATAAGGATTAATGGAAATAGGAACGAGATGAGACGAATGGCTCATACATATGTGGCACGTGCATAAGCGTCTCCTTTCACCAGCCGTGCCAGTGTGATTTTAAGAATGGGTTCCCTGACATACACTCACTTGAACTAGTTGCCCCAAAAGGGGTTTTTAGTGTTTCAATTTATCGTAACTTGCAACTGCATATCCACTGTAAAGCAGCAATCCAGATCTGGAGGGGATAAAAATGGTTTCTTTACATACTGGTTAATCCCCTCACTTTTCATTTTATTATAATGGAATTTTGGTTAAAGAGATACTTGCATCCAAATCCGACTTTTCCTGTTGTTGATCGACGTAAGGAGTGTGGATGTGATCGACGAGACAGACGGTAGCCCTAAAATCACATGTATGGCTAGACGAGAGATATCGGCGGCCAAGCAACTGATTTCCGGTTGGTAACTCCTCATTAGCATAGAAAGCGTGTCCGTAGCAGGACGCTGTAAAAGCGGAGACGCCCCCTTTCGGCTCGGAGGAATACGGCTGTATTGGCTGAGCAACGTATTCGTGAGGTGAGTAGTCAGCTTCCACTGAGAAAGAGGAGTCGTCTTCCACTTCCACATCCTCAAAGCTGCTGTCGGTGGTCTCGCCGCTCGCCATTTTGATTTCTATATTTGTAAAGTGACGACAGAGCAGGAAGGGGGCTGTCGCCAGTGATTTCTCGTTTTTTCTACGGCAAGCGGTTTAGCCCATCCGGTCACACCCACACGACCGCCCTGAGTTTCAGTAGCCAATACCTATGAGACATAAAACCACACCTACCCTTCGGTTGTAATTCAAACCACCCGTGTTAAAAGTGTAAACTACTAATGAGACTCGTTAGCCCCTAGCTAACGGGTCTGACCCTTTAGCCGAGCGGTTAGTGACGTCGCCTTCTCGTGCGGTACACTTCGTATCGAATCCCGCACCGGGCAGGAAAATAACCGGTTACATTGGTGGCAGCGGTGGGATCCGGAAGTGTGCAGATCCTCAGAAGTCCCTTCGGAGCGCGGAAATAACAGGGCGCGCTTCCGGGGAGGGTGACGACTGTAAACTACTAATAAGACACGTTAGCCCCCAGCTAATGGGTCTGACCCTTTAGTCGAGCGGTTAGTGATGTCGCCTTGTGGTGCAGTACACCGCGTATCGAATCCCGCACCGGGCGAAAAAATAACCGGTTACAAAAGTATCTCTTTAAATTCTTCAGCACGAACTGGAACATCAACAAACAAACAATGATGGCCAGAATGGTCTCGAGTTGAAATGGTGTGTGTGTGTGTGTGTGTGTGTGTGTGGGGGGGGGCTTATGACCTTTGTATATAACAAATATGTAGGTATGTGCTAGTCTTTATGGGCCACTCCGTGCATTTGCTTTGTCTTACTCTGGTTCTCGCTGTGTTAATCCTGGAGGAGCGCTGTGAGAAAGATGCATCGGAGAGAGATCAATGGCTCCGCCCGCTCCCTGCAGCACCGGCTGCCATTTCCCTGCGAGATGGAGGACCAACAGGTCATCGGGCCCATTAGCATAAACAAACAAAGCTATGGCGCCATAAAGGCAAAGCATCAATCACAGGAAAACAAACTAAACCCTTATTGTGATGTCTATACACCCGCCAGACATTACATATTAAGGGGGGCTTCCCCCCCCGTCTCTTTTCTGGTTTTCCCATTTTATCAGTCATATCCGAAATGAAATCACCTCTTCAAATATAAGGCCATTTGGCACTGGTGCAGAATACATTATCATTGGGGATAGATTTGAGATATTTAGACATAACATTAGTAACGTCCCTCTTGCCAATAGGCTCATTATTCATCTCTAATAGGGCAGCGCTTTGTCCCCGATTCTCTGTAGGACAAGGATGGAGGCATCCAAAGGTTATGAAAACTTGAGCACACCAATGTCAGCTCCTCTGCCTTTCAAGCAGACAATCGTATAATGTTGATGCATATAAAACAGATGCTGTGTGTGTGTGTGTGTGTGTGTGTGTGTGTCTGGGATGTGAATATTTACCTGTTTGTCCTCATATACTTTGCACCTGTGTGTCTGTGTAATCCATAAGGAGATAAGTGATGCAAGCAGAAGAATACATTTCTTAATGCTTCCTTTCACCCAAGTATCACTGCAATTAAATGATTGAAATTGCAGATACCGTGCATCCCAACACGAGTAATTTCGCTGGGCTTGTCAAAGAGGGGGCTTAATGAAATCTATTTTTGACCAGATACTAATAGATATTACAGAGCCGCCTGTGACACTGACGTCAAGGGTTGGCATGCATTCATGTGCTCTGAATGCTGTCTGTCTTAGCGTCATCATCACGGGGTCAGAGTTGAAAGGTTAACCTCATGAGCGGGATATCTTGACCACTCTTCTCATAAAAATGATGTCGGGCCAAATCTGCGTCAACAATATGGCTATAATGCCAAGAAAAAAATGGCAGCGGCCAGCAGCAATGACACCACCCCCACACACACACACACACACACACACACACATGCATCCCCCAAACCCACTCGTCCCCCCCCCCGCCCCAATACTCAACATTCATCCTTAGCGTTCACTGTAGTGGCTCCTCGCCTCCATCAGTGAGCAAAGAAAAATGGATGGCAGATCTCTGTTTTCGTTGCTGATTGGTAAGGGTCCATGAAGTGCAGAGCTCAATACAGTCACGCTGATTACTATGGATTGGCGAACAGCTGGGGGCACCCAGGGTTGACTTGTTTCATCTCTGTGTCATTTATATCCTGCTGCTACCAGAACAAACTATTTCTATTCCATTTTTCACCTCTTTCTCCGCCTCCTCCTCCTTGACCCGTAACTCTTTCACCACCCACATATTCCATTTATGACATTGTTGAATTTGGCACTCAATCACTGCACATCATATATACAGCTCAGCGAAGAGAACGACAATAACTGAGAGTCTCTGTTTCGGTCGAAAGTGGTTGTCATCTGTGTCCATGAGTCGAGATCTAATTCTGAGCCTTTTGCGGTGGCCTTATCAAATCTCAAGAACAGTTTTGTCATGACTTTGCAGTAAATCAAATCCAGCCCGGGGAATCTTTCCTGATGATGAAACAGCTTTGCCGCAGTAGAAGAACATGTTGACTATCAGGTGTTTAGATTGTCATGGTCACTGGAGAGCTGGCACAGAGTAACCTGGCACACGTTTTATCCAATTTAGAGGACACCTCTGCAGAAATGCACCCACAGCTGCCAGTCGCGACGGACTACGGGATCCATATTTCAGCATGCTCTTGCCAGCCAGCTAGCAGACCACAGTTCATGAGGGATGGCCGGACAAGGCCACGTCCAGCACGGCTTGCCATCTGATTGGGCTGCGAGAGTGATTAATGAAGAGCCATGGAGCAGCCACAGATAAGATTAGACCTTCACAGGTGATGAAGGACAGGGCCTGTGGTTGGGGAGCGGGGGTGGGGCCGGGTTGGAGCTCGGGGTGGGGGTGCGCTGGGACAAGACATTGCCCTCAGATGAATTGGCACACAGTAATTAAAGTTAATGAGAACCCTGTCACTTGCATACACACCATGGGGCTGTGATTGAGGAGTGTGCCGAGCAAAACAAAGAAATGAAACAGGCGGGGATAATTGTTCCATAACAGGTCAAAGTCAAGGCGAGCGTACGGCAGATCTGAGTGCAACAGTTATTGCAAATCAATGTATTTTTTATTTATACCGGCTCACAGTCCCAATACAGGTAGGTTTTACTGCATGAAAACAACTCACTGTGTATATTGTCGGTTGCAAGAAGTGTGAAATTGACTTTCCAAATACCTCCCTGTGATGGTCGAAGCATTATGACCCTTGTTATATTGCACCAAACGCCATTCCTCCACCACATAAGAAAGCTGGGGGTAAACTATAAAACGGTAGTTGCTTAAACAATTTGAGCCACGAGAATTATGAGTTGTACCAGGTTTGACTGTCATAACCCTGTCACTTGATCGAGAGACACGGTCCAACCAAACGAACCAGAAGATGGGCTGGACATTTGAACCGGACACATAAACACACCCCAGGACGCGGACAATTTAGAATCCAAATTGCCAAATAGGGGAAAAAAAACGAATTGGCTTCTTCCCATCAACAATCAAACATATTTTTGTGATTCATCATGATGAATCAATTGATTAATTGATAAGCATATTCAGTTTTCACGGTGACCATTTCAGTTCAATCACATTTCCTTGTTGAGGACAGGATTATCTCCTGCAGTCCGTTTACAGTGAAGAGTAAAAAAGAGAAGTAGGAAGTCATCAGTTTCTGAGGGATGGGGACCAGAGAGATAACTGCAATTAACTTACACTATCATCGTCTGAAGTAAAATTCTACACAAACTTGTAGGTCATGCACAGTTTTGGCAGTGAATGCAAGAAAAGACCTTGTTATTATGTGGATTTTCCTGGACCATGCTAACTGTCTTTTTAAAGATGAAATGTGATTCAGGATATACAATAATCAGAAAGTACGCACTACTAATCCGGAGGGCCGATGATCGTATGCAAAGTCAGTTGTAGAAAACCAATGTTAAATATATATTTCAAGATAGCAGAGAATGGGGTGGCTGTAGAATGTAAATGCGGAGATACGTTGTGTGTAGTTGTGCGTGCAAGCGCACCTGTAATTCGAACGCTGTCACTGTACGGCACAAATCAAAGAAAAGCCAGCAGCAGCTCTTTCTGGGCTACTCCGCTTTGGCAGCCTGTCAGCATTTCCATGGCATTTTACAGGTAAAGGGCAAGACGGCAGAGAATTGCTGACAGTTTACTAAGACCAACAAATAAGAGTTAAATGATGATAAAGACAGGTGCATTGTATAAGTCCCCGAGTGCCCCTTAGTTCACCTCACCTCAACAAGGGGCTTTCCCCATTTCTCATATTTACCACTTTCTCTGCAGTCTAACCTCCACTCTCTCTCACTGATTCTCTCTCTCTCTCGCTCACTCACTGCTATGCACTCGTCTTCTTTGTCTGTTATGAGCCTTTCACTCTAGCCCTGGAGGACATCATTGACGTCTTCATCAAACACACAGCAATTCACAGGGTGCCAAGGACAGGTAAGAGTCATTCCTCTAAACCACAGGTATGAGGAACAGGAGTTGGGGGGGGGGGGGGGTCCAGCTGAAGCTGGATTTGGTTCTGGTGTCGAGTGTTACAAAATACGATTCAAGATTACTTCATTTTTCCCCGGGGAAATTTGTCTTGGACATAAAGGCCGCCATATAAAAATACATACGTTACAGACATAAAGTGCATCGCACAGACGAGTACAGACATAAAGTACATTCGAATACGTGCAACACAGCCCCTCGACTCACACCCTCCTCGTGTCCTGGGTTTCGGAGATTCACTGATAGAGGGATGAAAGAGTTTTTATACCTGTTCAGGTATGTTTTCCTGTGTTTAATTGGAACCCTGTAGCGTCTACCTGATGGGAGCAGTTCTTTTTCTGAATACAGGGGCATGAGATGGGTCAGCAATGATTTTCCTAGCCCCGTTTAACTATGGTCCTCTCAAAGAGCATTTGGAGGGGGGGGGTGTTCCCATACACCCCCATCACTTTCATCACTGTGTGGACCAATCTGTTTATTTGATAACTGATACCAAACCAAGCCAAGCTGAAATTCCGTAACATAATATCCTCTCCATCACAGCACGATAAAATAACATCGTTACCCTCTGTCCAACCCCAAACACCCCGAGTCCGTGCAAAAAGCAGAGTTGCTGTTGGATCCTACTACATGCAGAATTCACATGGACACTCCAAGACAGATTACAGTCAATATGTGCACCCAAGGATTTGTAAGAATGAACCCGGGTAATACAAGCGTAATAATTGATCTTGTCATTAATTGATTACTGTCTTCATCAACAAGCCCGATACTTGAACGAGGTGGTGATTGAAATAATTACTGGCAACCTAAGAGGCAACTGACAAGCCTTTTTACCACCATTACACTTACCTATTCAAGTTGGGTGTAAAGTGGGTCACCGGAGAGGCAGGAGTTCATTCATGCAGCGTTACACTGCTGTGCTTTGCCAATACATTAGAGAGGTGATCGTTTCCAAATAACTTCAATTAGTCAAATCTTGGACTCCGCTTGCTATCTCACAGCGGCTTGCTGACAAAGTCATTCCGAGGTATGTCAAAAGATTAATAGCCGTGGGATTTTATTTAGTTGTGTTGTTGGAGAAGCCAGGAGAAATAATAATAATAAAAAAAAGTTGTTAATTGACGATGTAGCTCCTTTCCCTTACATTCTATCCACAATTAGGCGTCACGTGTCAACATTTTGTGAATAAACAAAGAAATTGACCCAGTCTGTAGTGATTTACGGTTCATTAAGAAAAACAAGCCCTTAACTGCTTCCATCACCAGACAGAGTTGAGCCACGGCTCCGGCCCATTGTTTATTTCACTGCTATGCAGAAACTGTTATGATGCTGGGGGGTATGACGATGGTAGCGTAGCGGTCTATTCCATTGCCTGCCAACACAGGGGTCGCCGGTTCGAATCCCCTTGTTACCTCCAGCTTGGTCGGGCGTCCCTATGGACACAACTGGCCGCGTCTGTGGGTGGGAAGCCGGATGTGGGTATGTGTCCTGGTCGCTGCACTAGTGCCTCCTCTGGTCAGTCGGGGCGCCTGTTCAGGGGGGAGGGGGAACCGAGGGGAAAAGCGTGATCCTCCCACGTGCTACGTCCCCCTGGCGAAACTCCTCACTGTCAGGTGAAGAGTAGCGGCTGGCGACTCCACGTGTATCGGAGGAGGCACGTGGTAGTCTGCAGAGGGGGCGGAGCAGCAACCGGGACGGCTCGGAAAATAGGGTAACTGGCCAAATACAACTGGGGGGGGGGGAAACGGCTAAAAATAAAAAAATTAACTGTTATGATACTATAATCATTTCAGATGCAAATTCTCATTTGTCTGCAGTTATTCTTTCTTTTCTGCCATTTAAGAGGCTTTGCGATGCGCGCTGCATCATTTTCAGAAACCTTTCGCAGACGACAAACATCACAGGATTCATGGGGTGAGTTCAAGTCCCGAAATAGCAATACATCTTATGTGCTCGCTACAGAACACTTTCAACTTCGACTAATCTGGCAGGCCAGTTTGAAACATACTAATTATGGCAATTTCGAAACAGTCACCACTGACACACGTTTAGTCTCACATGTTGTGTTGATAATAGGTTTTAAACTACAGTGTATTACCACGGACATTTTAAACGAGACACCCATAGAGACTGACTCACAACGTCAGATTGACAAAATACGGATGTGTAGCAGGCTGTGAGGCCTGAGAGAGAAGAACACTTGGAAAGAGGAAGACGCTGGTGATTACTGCATAATTTATTAAACAAAATATCTCAGTGAATAAGACAATCCAAGCACTCAGTACAATTCTCTCATCTGGAGAATCCGCACAAAGCTCCCTTGTTAGGGTCTGAAAGCAACGGGCTGAAACAACAAAGCTTAATGCAGGGATTAATATAGAAAAATGAAGATGAAAGTGAAAGATTAGTGTTTTCTTTTCGAGCGTTTTCCCTCACACTTTTCAAAGTAAGAATATATTGTAACGTGCATGGATAAGAAGACACGCTGGCCGCTGGCTGGCGTAACTTATCTTTTAGTCGAGCGGTTAGCGATGCCTCCTGCGGTGCGGGCGACACGGGTTCGCTTCCCGGCCGCGGCAGTTCCTGTGGTTGCGTTGCCCCCCGAATTCGCTACATTGGTGTCAGAAGTGGGATGGACGCGACCGTAAGGCCATCGGAAGTGTAGGAGGCGTGAAGGAGCTGATATGCTTAAGCGCGGGGACGCGCTTCCCGAAGGAGGGGGGTAGTGTAACGTGCATGGATAACAAGACACGTTGGCCGCTGGCTTGCGGGTCTGACCCTTCAGTCGAGCGGTTAGCGATGCATCCTGCGGTGCGGGCGATACGGGTTCGCTTCCCGGCCGCGGCAGTTCCTGTGGTTGCGTTGCCCCCCGAATTTGCTACAATATGATGAACACGGAATCCACCGAGGGATTTACCAGTATATGACGGCATATTGTTTTTGATGTTTGAGAGTAAATCAGCATACGTCAGAAAATATTTCATGTTCATCGGGATAACACGTGATATTTGAAAACGCTCCTTAACATGGAACTGGGTCCACAAAGAACGGTAAACACCTCTCCGAAGTTGTGGTGACGTTAAACATATTGTAAACCTAATTTGCTGCAAAGAGAGTTTTTTTTCTTTTTAAATTTATTTCTAGTTTTTCCCCTTATCCCACCCGATTATCCCAATGGCATATGGCCGGAACTCTTGTCGAATAACTCCCCTGGCTCACGTTTCCACTGGAAGGTGATAGGCGTAACACCAGCTTCCTTCAAACTCGTGTCGGCTGCTCTCGCTATTTTACACGCTGAAGACTCGCATGGATTGCATCACCTTCAGGCTGCGAAGGAGGCGTAGGGAGAATGCTTTCAGTTGCTTGGCTGAGGGCGCCCGGATGGGCCAGAGGGGTTGCTGGAGAACGACGAGTCCCCGAACACTACACCGATCTACACCCACTATCCCTCGGTTAAGGGTGGCGTAATGAATGCCTTACCCCGTGGACGCTCTGGCCGTGACCGGTTACGGCGAGTTTGGGATACGAACCTCCCAGCCACATGACGAGCGGACTGCAAGAACGGCGGTTTATTCCGCTCGGCCACCAGAGCGGCACTGCAAAGAGAGTTTAAGACACATAATTAACTTAGGTGACTGTGGCTATAGTCTGTACCGACTGGGCAGTGGTGATTCATGACTAAACAAACTGAAAATCACGTCCTACATGCAAGACATCGAGTTAAAACATATGATGTTAAATCGCATTCTAAAAACTAAAATATCCTCTATACTAACCATTAAGCCTAAGCAAAATCAACTGATTACTCAGTTGATTCTTATTCTTCTTATTCTTATTCTTCTGTGTTTTTTTTGTGCCCACCTGAGGATTTTTCCCCCGCCCCCTTTTCTCTCCAATAGCCTATACGCACACAGTGGTGCTGACGTAGTTCCGGTAAAAGCTCTGCCAGCTCGTTCATTTCAGTCTTACAAACGGATCACCTGAGGTTGTGCCTGGCCTCCCTTTCATTGAGAGTGATTTCAAACCAGATGGCCCATCTCAGTGAACAGTCGAATCGTAGCTTCTGAGACTGATCCAAGGGGCTGCGCGGTTGAGCAGAACTGTAAAGAACAATAGCGTCACAGAGCGAGTCATAAATCTGCAGAGTGATTTACATAACAGTTGACGCACACTTGCAGGTTGCCCACTGTGTTGCATTCACATGACTCATTTGATACCATTTGATATGATATGGCCTCCTTCACAAAACTAACAATTGTTGTTTTCGAGTCTGCTCAGTTGTCTCTCGGCTACTTAGCCCCATAGTCTCCAAAGCGATGATTGGGCAGTCCAACACGTAGACAGCCCTGTCTTTTTAGAAACATACAAAATGAGAGGGAGGCCAAATCAAATGTCACATAAGATCAAATCAAATCACATCAAACGTCTTTATTTCGACCATGCAAAGTAAAAGAAAAAATGACCAAGCATAAAAAAACAAAAAAAACAAAAAAATTAATGATAGAAATAAAACCAAAAGAATTCAACAAGAAGAATTCTCAATAGAGAATCCAACAAATATTACATGTTCGAAAAGGAGCAGGAGGAAGATACTACTTATAATTTCCTGCCCCCTCTCCAATTAATTAATTAATCAATTAATAAACCTAAATAATAAACTTAGTTTTTCACACATCAGAGTATGTCATTCTCAATCTCTATCTCAGAATGACTCAATAAAAAACAATCAAAGCAATAAAAATAAAAACAATAAAACAACAGAAACAAAGAAAACAATAATGATTTCCAAAAAACAATAATAGCGTCCACCATGGGTGTCACAGTTATGAGATATGCAAAAACTCCTCCTCATCCTTGGTACCTGTGAGCGTTCTCTCCTTGCGCCCTCACTGCGCTCCACCTGTGACTCTTGAATATGACTTGCTTTATATTGCCTGAGCAGTGTTAGCCTCGCAAAGTCAGTCAACAAATTTCACTTCTCTTATTGTGACGCTAAATAGCGATTAAGGCTCAAAAGGCGTTCGTTTGGGGCATCCGGGTAGCATGGCGGGGTCTGTTCCGTTGCCTACCAACATGGGGATCGCCAGTTCGAACCCCCGTGTTACCTCCGGCTTGGTCGGGCGTCCCTACAGACACAATTGGCTATGTCTGCAGGTGGGAAGCCGGATGTGGGTCTAAGTCCTGGTAACTGCACTAGCGCCTCCTCTGGTCGGTCGGGGCACCTGTGCAGGGGGGGGGACTGGGGGGAATAGCGTGATCCTCCCACGCGCTACGTCCCCCTGACAAATCGCCTCACTGTCAGGTGAAAAGAAGTGGTTGGTGACTCCACATATATTGTGGTAGTCTGTAGCCCTCCCCGGATCAGCAGAGGGGGTGGAGCAGCGACTGGGACGGCTCGGAAGAGTGGGGTAATGGGCCAGATACAATTTGGGAGAACCCCCCCCCCAAAAAAAAGGTATTTGTTTGTGTTAGGTGGGACATCGATAGGTGTAGACCAAAATTACTTCGTAGGTGATTGGATCAGCCTTCAATCAATCAGAGCCACAAATCCCACGATGTCGAACTGAAGCACCACATTTCCACACGTGCTGGTCTGCTAGTAGTGAACACTGGGGTCAGCCCTATGTTCCCTCAGCCCTGACCCCACAGCTAACCCACATGTTGGTTTGCTATCAAATCGGTTAGCTATCGGTTAAGGTTAGGTTAAGGTCAGTGTTGGGTTAAGTTTAGATGTTGAGGCTAAGTCAGGCTACGGTAGGTTAGGTTAAGTTTAGGTAAGCTGAATGAAATAGGGCTGAGGGGAACATAGACACACTCCCTAAACACCCTTATGCTCCATATTGAAGGGCAACACAAACCACAAGCTATTTCTAAATTCTGTCTTTGGAAACTGTGCCCATATCATCACATGTAGTCTTTTCTTTTTTTTTTTGCCCCTCTCCAAAACTTTGTCAATACTACACATGAAATTAGATAAAGCCCCCAAATTTGAAATTTGCACGGTTTTCAGATTTGCATGAAAATTGTATGGAAATCAACTTTGGTTGTCACTATCCGTTTGAAGCGGGACTTGTTACTACCACAGTTGTCACTCCCGCTAATAGCCGGACGGAGTGGGAACTTGACTGGATTAAGCACTAAAATGGAGAGTGACCAATGCACTTAGCTCCATTGTGAATGGTGCTTAAGTGTAGCCTGTACATAAAGGCCGGACCATTTGTCACCGAAGCTGAAAGTCATTTTGCTACCCTCATGCAGTACAGCATACTTTCCAAATTCACGGGTTGCTCTCACAAACTATTTCTAATGGCCTTGAGATGGTGGAATTCCTTGAGACCGGAAAAACAACATGCAAACACAACAATGCTCACTGGACTGAAAAAGATCACCAGGTAGCAATAGGTCCCAAGGCCTGCAAACAAGTTTGGAAAGACAACAATCAGGCGGTGGGCTCAAATGATGGGATCTTGGCACATGTCCAAAAGCATATGCTAGGGAAGTGGTCAATCAATGGTCTCTTTTGCTTGTGTGCACCAGTTCAGGGTGATGCGCCTATAAAACGTATAAAGCACAACTGTTAAATAGCTGTGCCAGCCCGGTGTCTGGCAGTCTTGCAGGGGGGCTCTAGCACCCTTGGTGTCAGAGCAGCTTGGTGTCAAGTGTAAATCTCCTACCTGACAGACTGATCTCCCTTGTCTCCTGACCAGATTTACACCACTGCACAGAGCCAGGCATAGAAGGGCCAACTGCAGCCCCATGCCAAGTCTAGGGAGCAATTACATTGAAATGTTTAACATGCAACAGACACTAAGCAATGAAGCAATTATAGGTCAAAAGAGTTACAGTCTTCTGGGTCCATTAATACAAGTAACAGACCCAATAAATGTTGTTTGTTTGACTTTTTTCCCCCTCTATTACAATGCAAAACATTTAGCCTTTGTAATGGTTTATTATAGAATCAAAAGTTGTACTCGCCCATGAATATGTGCCACTGAGCTGTCACTGGCAGTTTGTTTGCGGAAAAGGGAATATTTAAAGCAGTATGCTTCTACTACATCTACAAATAAAGAACAGAAAAGACCACGGGCAACTAGCTGTCAAACTCTGAAACTCAACGGCAAGGTCAGCTAGACCACAATAACAACACAAGCTTCCTCTCAACTCTCCCAAAATGCCTCTTCGCCATTTTTTTCCCCACACTACTAAAAAGTACACTGACTACAAATTTAAGCTGAGCCTTAGAATTTCTGTAATTACTTTCTTAACAATGCAACTGTTCTGTTTTCTGTTAAAGATAAGCTACCAAAATTGCAGTTTTACTGAATACAGTATACATTTCTTACTATAACTGTATTAATGAAGGGGATAAAGGCTAAAACTGTGATATTTTGTCATCAGTTGTGAGTCTGTTGCACAGCCGTACAAAGCACACTGGCTAACTAGTTTCTTGAGGGGCATAAATAAGTCACCAGTAGCTCTACAGTCTCTCTTTTGGCCCCTTGAATTCCAAAGTTCATTACTGTCCCTCAACCAAAATGTGGTTCAGTGATGTTTGCCACTTTGGACAGTTGAGCAGGCACCAACTACTGAATGTGACCCAGTTTTTTTGGTTTTTTTTTGGAGGGGTTATTTGCTTAGCCCCAGTTTTCTGTGTCCCTATTAAGATATCTATAAATGTTTTTTGTTATGTCTTTTTGTTTTTTGTTTTTTTTATAATCAGCCCTTAGCCCTCTCTAAAGAAGAAGAGGAAGGAAGAAATGGAAACGGATGATCTGCTGTGGTGACCCCTAACGGGAGCAGTTGAAAGTAGTAGTAGTAGTAGTAGTAGTAGTAGCCCGCTCTAATAAATCGGCCTATGCATAACAGGAAGCACAGAAGGTATATACTGCATGAACGTATCCATCGTTCTGTATTCACTAAAGTCATGCTCACAACTCATCATTTTAGGAAACCTGACATAAGATAAGGTCTCAAATTATCTTCTCTTTTCAACCAATGGCAATTTGGGATATCAAAGAAGTAGTAGATCTGTCTAGTGTTCGGACCCAAAGTTTGGCAATTATGCCATAGGAGGGACTGAATGAATAGTCACAAACCCTACACCCTCTTTCTATAACTTCCACTTTTTGCTCACTTTTCGTTTTTTAGAGGCAGTCGCTCATGTACTTATTCACCTCGTTCGTCCACCCACTCAGAACTAGTAAATGGTGAAGAGGAGATCCATCCTCAGACCATTACCAAGTATTTCCCTGAGGTGCAGACCCCATCACACAGTGTTTTTAGAGAGTGTGAGAAAGGGACTTGGCAGGGTAGAAGAATACATTTCTGCTTAATTAATCCCATTCCTTACTTTGGGTATTAAAAGGCAATGGTCTGTTTAACAACTTTCAACGACACTAAACGGGTAATTAGTCACAGCCTAATCATTTTTCATACTTTTTATGGATACGTTCAGGGCGGGGTGTGCTCCCTGGAGGGGCATCTTGCTAGCCACCTCACTTATTCCCCACCCTCTCACACCTCCACACTCCTACGTAGGATTGAATCATTTCCTCTCTGCTCGGCCACTCTCCTTAGCAACTTCATCATGCAGCATGTCGTGCTTCATGATCATATAACACCCCCCCCACCACCACACACACTCAGATCAGCCACCTGCCTTTGATAGTATTGGAGACAAGTATTCACCCTATTTCCTCACTGTGATGCAGACTGAGGCAGTCTGATGGGATGTGAAGACCATTCTCTCCAACACACATAGAAAAAAAAAGGAAACGAAAGAGAGTGGGAGCCTAGGCACAATCAGCCATGGCACACTGACTTGCAGTCTGTGCCAGCTGTTGCAGGCAGCCAAACCTAAAGTGGAGTGCAGGGTTTCTGACATTTATTCAAACGGCAGGGAAATTAGAATCACTTAAATGGAGAGAGCCGCCCACAGCCCAGGTGTAAATAGGATTTCAATAATGCTCTCTGTTCTCTAAATAAGCACAGCTGTTCAAAGACACTGCCAGCGTCCTGCCTTCTGACTCCGTGCAGGACAGGTCATTTTGTTTTTGAGAGAATACAGAGCAAAATCGCAGAACAAGGTAGTAATAGCTTTGATGGCCATCTGCTAATAGGCTTCAACCACCCACGGAACCAGAGGCTATAGATAAAAATCAATTAAACAAAAGTGCGCATCTCCACAGCTGACTCCAAAATCCATTTGAGAAATTAAATTCGGCTAAGTATCTTATATTCAGAGCTGCCATGCAAAATAACATTGATATGCCTTCAACATAATTTTCATCCTTCATGCGGATGTAATGGGTTTGAATGATTTGCTATGACTCAAAGTGTATTAATTTGAAACCTCCATCTAGATAGGATGTTATCATCACTAACAGTTGATGAAATCCCCCACCGGGCATTTTATGTGGACACCTTATTTGATCTATAATCAAGCCCTAAATTCCAGGGGTCGGCAAACACTGCTCCCTCTGTTAAATTTTCATGAGCGTTTTACTGTCAATAACAAAACTGCCCACAATCATCTCAAAGAGTCCATGTCATTAAGCTAACAAATGTAAAATCAATTTTAACATATCAATCAGAGTTGAACGAGCCAAAGCCTCGACCTGAATCCTGGGGCTATTAACCCCTCGAACACAGAGGTCGTCTCTGAGCTGATCATACAGCACAATCTCATATATCAGGCAGGCTGAACCCCTTGAGCAATTGTCACTGGTGCTAATGTCATTTAGCCACATGACATCATGAGTAAGAGAAGAAGCCGCATCGAGATTGCTCATTCCTTGCAGCGGAGAGTATAATGCACCCTTTATCTCATGCTCTGCCAGTTAGCATTTCGATCTGTCCATAGCTCTCGCCACAGCTCTGTGACATCTGTCCACACGTCACAGCCATGACCGGTAATATAGATCAGTCTGAAGGCCACACACTGTTTGGCCCATAAGAACCTACAAAAACATATATCACTCTGCATTGATCATTACCCTTTAAATACCCAATACTCTCTCAACACCACAAACACAGGTTTGGCAAGCACCTGGTATACTGGATCATGTAAGGCTAAGCTAAGGGTCAGCATTTTGAAAGAGGGGTACATCAGGAGCAAGGCTTTTTCAAAGAAAAGTGCTTATTTCCAAAGGTAGAATGAGGGGGAGAGAGGGAGGAAATCGAGGGACTCAAAGCACACATGGCAGACATCCAGCAGCATTGTGAATGGGTGCACTGATCCTTGGCGGAGTGATGTCACATCAACACAGCAGAAGTCTTATATTTCAAATACTTCTTGAAATCCTCCCCTTGTAAAGAATAGCTTCGATTATCATAGAGTTAGTTAGAAATGACAAGGTGGGGGGAAAAAACAGATTTAAATGGAAAGACCCCAAACCCTTTGTATATTCCAGGGAGCATTAGAAATAGACTGCTTTTCTCTAATGGTAGCCTAGTTCAAAAGCCAATGATGTTCCATTAAACCTCAGTTGTGACAGTGATTATATGTTGTGCACCAATCATCTGCAGCATACAGACTAAAATGCCTTGCCTCAAATTCAGACCATTTTCAGCCTAAGCTGTTGAACAGCTCAGTCTTGGGTGTGTAAAACACAGTATAGAGAACAGTAGTATAGAGCAGCAGTATAGAACGGCAGTATAGAGCAGCGGTATAGAACAGCAGTATAGAACAGTGGTATAGAGCAGCAGTATAGAACAGCAGTATAGAACAGTGGTATAGAGCAGCGATATAGAACAGCAGTATAGAGCAGCAGTATAGAACGGCAGTATAGAGCAGCGATATAGAACAGTGGTATAGAGCAGCGGTATAGAACAGCCGTATAGAGCAGCAGTATAGAACAGAGGTATAGAGCAGCAGTATAGAACAGCGGTATAGAGCAGCAGTATAGAACAGCAGTATAGAACAGTGGTATAGAGCAGCAGTATAGAACAGCAGTATAGAACAGCAGGATAGAACAGCGGTATAGAGCAGCGGTATAGAACAGCAGTGTAGAGCAGCAGTATAGAACAGTAGTATAGAGCAGCAGTATAGAACAGCAGAGCGCACCTGCCACATCCTCAATGCAGCAGTCCCAAACACTTGTGAAATATCATACCACTGATTGCATTTTAAAGAATGCAAGTCATCATCAGCCAGCCTGTGTACGTGACTGTTTGTTCATCCGTTGAATTTGTCACAGCCATTCTTTAATCCATATGATGCACATCAACCCCCTGTCTATGAACCAGGATCCATTGGTTGCCTCAAAGCGGAGCTTCGAGCACAGTGCCTCATCACAGGGATGAGTGGAACAGCGTGGGAGGGCGAGCAATGAGACATATGTCATGTTTTGTTTTTTGTTTTTTTTACAAACAGCAATCTTCTCCATTTGCAATGGGTCGATCGGTTCCCCCATTAACTAAAATACATACACAGATAACTTGGGTGCATAACTAGTACACAGCCGTTCCACAAGCCCATTCGGCTGCTGCACACAGAAAATAATTACCTCACTGAACAATTTAGAAACCCCATGAAAAAGGACAACACTTTGTTTTGTACTGACGATACAGGGATTGCGGAGTCCAAAGTGATTCGTGAGTAAAATAAGAATGTCAGCAAGCAATTTTTTTTCCTCCTGTTTTTGATCCCAGATGATCTGTTTGATCACAGCGAGGACCAAAGGATTTTTTTTTCTTTTTTCTTTTTTTTTTTTAATTATTAATGGTTTTGGAAACTTGTCAGAGCTCCTGTCTGTTGCTTTACAAGGCTCCTGTGTTGTCGGTAATCCTCTTGCCTTTAATTAACATAACAAAAAATATTAATGTTTCCCTTTTATCTTTATTATCGTGTCTTAAATCCCTTTAGCAGCTGAGAAGCTTGTCTAATCACAAGAAAATGGGCTTTTTTCCTCCTCCAGCTGCAGTTGAATAAACCAAACCAGCAATTTGGCATGCTCCCTGGATCACAGACAACAATGGGGAGCTGCATAGGTGTATCAGCCTGGTCCTCCGGCACCTGGCGTTGACATGATTCTATTTAAAAGGGTTCATCCCAAAATTAGATATTAAAGTATTTGAAAACAAAAATGCAAAAGAAAAGACAAAAACACCTGCTTTTCAAAACTGATTGGCGTCCCTTTGAGAAAAAGACACGTCAGGTGGTATATTAAAGTTCTGCGTCATCGTGTGACATTTCCTTACAAAATAGCGATGGTTTATCAGATCAGACAAAACGCTCCATAGGGAAACTGGATCACTGTGGTACCAGCATATAGATTACTGAAGTCAAACAGTAAGTGTGATAATACAATAATACATAAAGCCATCGTCGCCACATCGGTAAATTCATCCACCTCTGTAGCAAAAAAACAAATACCATACAACTAGGGACCATCATCTTTAAATATCCACATTAAGGTAGATATGATCGTATGCATCACCAGCTGCCTCTGATATGAGAAAATAGTTATGCTACGCAAAACTACTTAAAAAGGTAATCATACGCTATGTGAACATGGCTGCGCATACAAATATGGCTATGGTTATGAATAGATGTTCCCATGCAAAATATTTAATTTGGATTTTCATGGTGTCAGATTATGAGGGTGGATATGTACAGCAGATATGTATAGTAAACAATTATCTGTAAATATTCTATTTATTCAATTGCACTATTCTGCTATTATGCCTGTTCACCCAGCCAGGTTTAAGGAGTAATGTGCAGATATATACAGCATATGTATATTAAATGAGTCACAAGACAAGAACAAGAATAATACAAATGTTGGATCCAAAGGTTATTATATAAATTACAAATGAAGTGGCCTACCTAATGTAATATAACAGCAGGAGTCACAGGCAGCAGTTGTATTTCCATCCAGTATAAGTCCATCAATTAACCATATCTGAAGAAAAAAAACAGATATATGATTTTGTGACAGAGCACTTGTTCCACACGTGATTATTCAAGTTAATATTAATTGTATCGATCAATAACTGAATGGCAAGTACAATATACGCAACCACATATTACCAAATGTATTTCAAAGCTCAGATTACACACAAGTCACTTTAGATGGTTTTATTTTCATTATCATTATCAAATTATGAAATATCAGGGCTTATTTCATTGCACCCTCAGTAAACAACTCCTAATCCATATGCCCAAATGTCTTTCAAAACTTTTTTCAAATTATTAGTAAAAAAAAATATTGCTGCTGTGATTTTAATCATGATGCATTTGAACTGTTAAGCTGTTTCTGCTTGAACAGATTGTTAAATGATTTGAATCAATCATGTTATAGCTATAAGACCTGGAGTATACATTGGTCCCCAGCAACACCATTTGATAACCCACGGCTATCTGTGAACGAGATGTTTTAGTTATCTTTATTGAGGCTTTTTTAACATTGTCTTTTTAAATACTGAATTTGGAAAATGACAAATTTTATAATTTTATTGCATACCAACTCGACACAGTTTGTGATTACTTATGGATATACTGAAGGGATTTTACAAAGTTTTAGTCTGATAGGCCACAGAGCTACTCCTCACAGTTGGCTGCAATGTTAGCTGTAATAAAAAAAGAACAGTAACAAGTCAATATCTTGAAAATTTCAAAATACCCTTAACCATTACAATCTCTAGTAAAATAACCCCTCTAATCAGAACTTCCAATCATGATCATTAAATTGTCCTCATGACTTTCATGGCCCCAAAAGACCCACTTAACATTGGATCATGTAAAAAGCAGGAATTACTCTGTTACTTGATCTATGGGAAGCACCCTTTATGCCCTGAAAAAGTAATGCGGCTGCACATTTTGTAAGTAATGGTCATACTAAAATAGACAACAGCCACCCATTTTCAGACCTTACCTGATCATCATTTTCCTCACCTCCCTATACCGATTAACTTATATAGCTCATCTCATCTCATCATCAGCCGCTTTTCTGGGGTCGGGTTGCAGTGGCAGCAAGCTAAGTAGGGAACTCCAAAGATCCCTCTCCCCAGCAACACCCTCCATCTCCTCCTGGGGGATCCCAAGGCATTCCCAGGCCAGATTGGACATGTAGTCCCTCCAGTGAGTTCTGGGTCTACCCTGGGGTCTCCTCCCAGTTGGACATGCCTGGAAAACCTCCAAAGGAAGGGGCCCAGGGGGCATCCTAATCTGATGCCTGAACCATCTCAACTGGTTCCTTTCAACATGAAGGAGCAGTGGATCTACTCCAAGCTCCATCCGGATGTCCGAGCTCCTCACCCTATCTCTAAGGCTAAGCTCAGACACCCTACAGAGGAAACTCATTTCAGCTGCTTGTATCCGTGATCTCCCCCTTTTGTTCACTACCCAAAGCTTATGACCATAAGTGAGGGTTAGAATGAAGATTGACCGGTAAATTGAGAGCTTTGCCTTCAAGCTCAGCTCCCTCTTCATAGTCCATGGGCCAGACGATATTTCGGTACACTCAAGGTGGCAAAACTTACTTATAATTTTTGAAAGGATCCATGTCTGTAGATGATATTTTGGTATGATAACCATTCCTGAGTGGCAGCTGTATCACAGTTATCAGCTCATGAAGTTAACCACCCGCTAAACTAAATTGCATTTTAGACGCTGGTGCATATCCTGGTTTAGCCTCATGGTCAGGACATTTTTCAATGTTCTATAAAATTGTCTTTGGTATCATTTTAAAGGGGACCTTCTTAGCTTTCATTCAAGCCCTGTTGTGGATATTTCTCACAAATATAGAGGTCACTTGAGCTCTTCAACCCGTCAATAACACACATCTTTCTGCAATTTTCGCCTAAACTATATATTTCTTTTAGCCCTGTGGCATCTAGGAATATCAGGGACACAAAACACAAAAACTGGAATACTCACAGGACTGTAAAGATTCAGAAAATGTATAATATACCCATACTATTTCATTGTGTGAGGTGATTGTGAGCCTTAAATGAGAACTAGACCAAATCTATATAATTATAATATATATATTATAATTATATAATATAATCTCTATACATTTGTTTAAATACACAATCAAAATACATGATAAAAAGGAATACCATAGTGAGGTAATGAACTATTTTAATATTTTAAACAACATTGACATTTACATATACTTAGTCAATGATACATGTAATCCCATATCATTAGTGGGTATATGTAATGGTAATGGGTAGGGTAATGGGTATATGTGAATATGGTTACATTATTGTTATCAAGCTCTGGGTAACCAAGTCCAGAATCAACATCCTGTGCATCAATAGACTACTACCACAGTAATACCATCAGAATCATCACACTGTCATTCATCAAACTGCTCGTTTCTCTCATCATCTGACTCCCCAAGTTCAAAGTCCAGTTCTGGACCATCCTGCTGTTTTTGGTTACTGCAGGTCTGTAACCTGCACATGTCTGTGCATGGAAGTCCATTTGACAGGCACATGCAGCTTGGCATTTTGCATGAATGCACACACTTGCATGTTAGCATTTCCAAGACCACATCTGGTGCAGGTGGGGAGCGCATCCAGTAAATGGCCAGCTTGCCTTCATCGTCTGTCCATCCATACTCAGTAGGGCTTGGCACCACAGGGTTAGCCTGCAGACAGCACTTCCATATTGCTGCCTGATAGTTGGCTCGTTGAACATGCATAAAGAGACAGTCTCTACATGGTGGCAGCTGGCTGGACTCAACCTCTCCCCTTTTGGTGCAGAAGAGCTGGTAACTCAGTTTGTTCACCTCAGCAGTGCTGCTATTAGCAACATACATCCGACAGGTGAACTGCTCAATTTTCTGGAACAGCTCATCACTCACATTCCATGTCTGTCCCAGTTGACTAAAAGTCTCTTGGCAGGAAGTGTGCTTTCTCACTATCTTCAGGGCATTCAGCTTCCCTCGACCAGCGAATGCACTGACAGTGTCGCAGCCTGTGAAGGCATGTAAGCCAATTAGGCTGTCACAGATGCTGTCTCCAAGTGAACTTGCCAGTTTGGTGATGTCGACAAACCGTGTGCGGTTCTGAGTCCCACACTTCTGGTAGATGGGACAGGTGATGTCCTTCTGGAAGCCAAGACAAAGCACCATGACATCAGTGTCCTCAGCTGTGATGATAACTGACTTTGAGCCCGCATTTGCTGCATGCAATGCATGCAGGAGCAGACGGGTGTCAGCTTCTTCATGTGTGGAGTGCAGTTCTGCTGCTTCCTCACACCCATCTTCTGTCAACTTGTAGCAGGTTTCCTCACAGGTCATGTACAACACCATGCCATGCAGCATAGCTCTGTATCGTGGGAGTTTCCACTCTTCCACCAGAAACTTGATGAGACTGGTCTTGTTGGAGGAACTGCACAGAAATTTTCTCCACTGCTGGACGTGGTGTCCCCCTGCAAGATTCTTGTACTGGAGAGTGATGTCTCCACCCCGGTTCAGTCGTTCAGCATCTTTGATCGAAGTCTGGTGATAGACATCAAAAACAACATCAATCCTCCCACTCTGTGCTCCCTCATGGAGGACCTGGGTCAAGGCTGACTCTGCCACCCGTGCAAAGGTTTTGTTGTTGCCATTCATTTTTTGGACCAGGCTCATCCCATCAATGATGGAAGTAGATGGGATTGGGATGTCTTCTGCAGGAGATACATTCTTTTCAAGCTCTCTGGCAAGTGCAGCCTTGTTTGTTTTTCGTAAGGACCCATCAGCATTTGCCAGTGCCCATGGTGGTGGGCCCAATGGGTAGGCAAGGACATCCTTCAGATTCACCTTCCTGCTTTCAGCCACCAGGATCATGTGACTGAAAAGGTTTCTATCTGCCTTCAGAACCACATCCTGTGCTTTCTTTCCATGAGCTTGTTTTCTGCTGACATTGGAGAATGTTTTCAGACTTTGCTTGGTCATCTTGTCGTGGAATTTCACAGGTGGTGGGTCTGCATCTAACCTTGTTTGCTGGAATGCTTGGTAGGCCTCTTCTCCTTTCTCAAGAGCTCTCAAGAGATCTATGGTCACATCAGGTGGAGCCATGTTGCCAGTGGAGAGGCTAACCAAATCAATCTCATCAGGGGACATAGGATTGAGCCAGTTATTCTCCATAAGGTCCATGAGAGACTGGACATCTGCTTCATCTCTCTTGATCCTTGGACTCTGTAGATCTGGATGAGACCATTTGCACCTGCCTTGACCTGTCAGGTCTCTCAGCTGTCTGAGGTACATGCTTCTATACTCAGCTGTGAGATAATATTTGGTCACAGCTCCTGGCTTCAAGCTGAATCCCTTTGTCCCTCCAGCTGTTTGGGTGTCTTTGTTCACCGTTTCTTCTATAGCTTGGTCAACAGGGATTCGGCCAAAGGGATTGGTGGAGCCCAGTTGGACTGAGAAGCCTCCTTCCATGAATTCTGTGTACACATCTGGGTGTGTGATGGGCAGCTCAGACATCTGGGCGTAGTAGTAGGGGAGGTAGCGTGCATAATTCATCCTGTCATAAGCAAAGCACCATGGGATCATTGCTCGAATGCTAGCCAAGTGTAGCATCCAGTCTCCCTCTCTGGATGCTCGGATGAGCCCCAACAAGATTTCAACCATGTCCAAATAGGACATCCAGAAGTTCGAGAGGCTGCCGTTTCCACCTCTAAGGAACTCACGGTAGACTTCAAATAGATCCATGATGCGTGTACAAGAGCTGTTCTCGAGGACCTCCTTCAAAGCATGTTGTGAGACTTCTTTCCCAAGGCTGTCAATGGTCTTCAGTGTCTCATTCAGGTGAACCATGTCATTCCTGTGAGTTTCTTCCAACCAGGACAGGAAACCATTCAAGGTCAGTCGCATGAGAGCCTCATACAGGAGCTTGTGTAGTCGCACTGCCCTGTTGTACTTGCGGCCATCCATAACACCAGCAATTGAGCCTCCTGCAATCATGCCAGACTCAATGCAGAGGTCTTTGAGTCCAGCATCTTGGAAACGCTTTCCTATTATTGCCAGCAGTGTGCAGATGGTGTGGAATACCCCAAGCCTAACGATGATATCATGGAACTTGTCATGGTGTTTCCATGTGATCTCGACAGCCTTCGCATACAGGGCTTGGTCAAAGACACAGACAATCTTCCTCAGGCCTAAGCACTGCATGATGCTCAGTGACTGGTTAAGCACCTCGTTGACAGTAGACATTTGTGTCGCTGGAGCATTGATGGTAGGCAGATAGCCTATATTGTCGGGGATGACCGTCATCTCTCCTCAAGTCAGGATGTTGAAGCCTGTCCAGCTGCTGACTGACTGTTCTTCTTGTTGTGACATGGGGGCTAGGATCCAAAGAAGGTTTTTCTCTCTGGCAAGCTTAGTATTGGCTGCAGTATCGGCATCTGACTTTTTGCTTTGTGGTGGCCCTACCCGTTGTCCAGCATTGTAAGTTGGTAACATTGGTGGGGGTCCATCAATGCTTCTCTTCTTTGTTTTGGGAACAGTGGGCATGGGTTGGACAGGAAGTGGGTTGACTGGCTTTGCTTGCACAGCAATCCCATTGACTCTGTGAGATGTTCCCTCACCACTGACAGTTTCTTCAAGACGGTCGATATTGTCCCAGGCTAAAGTTGTGAATATGCCAGGATGGATGTTAGCTGGAAGGGCAATGCCACTCCCTGATGATGAGAGTTTCTGGAGACACAGGGCAGTGTTGATCTCTTCCATCTGTGAATAGGACACACTGTGACCAAGTCGGTTGAGGATGTTTATCAACTCTACATTTCCTGTCAACGATTTGACACTGAATGGCAGAACAATGTGCTTGGAAGGCTTGGTATTTCCACATGTCACTGCATATACTATGTCATGGCCAAATGACTGCAGAAGGCACTACACTCTCTGGGATGCATGATCAGGATCATTTGAGCCTGTGAGTAGAGAGTACAGGAAGATAATGAGCGACTCTGGAATGGTAGGACATTCTGCTTCTGGTTTGACTTCAGGCGGCCAGGTTTGAGGAACATCTTGACTTTTAATGTCTGCTCTCAATTTGATGGCTGCTTTGGCTATAACATCTTGTGCACTGACACTTTTCAGGGTCTGCAGCTCCCTTTTGAGAGACTGATTTTCTTTGGCAAGTTCCCTCATGGACAAGTTATCGGGATAGAGGAGGAATTTTCCTTTCTCATCAGGGAATATCTGCAAGGCTCCAGCAAACTCACTCTCCAGGTTTCGCCTTATGTACTTCTTGGTTGATTCCTTGACTTGGGCAATGCCTTGGGAGTTCATTGAAGCTACCAGTCTAGAAGAGAGATCAGTCATTGTCATCACTTGAGGATTGCCAAAAAGCTCCATCCTGATGAAGAGGAACAGCTCATTGTATGCCTTATTCACAGCAGCTTCATACTGGGCTGCAGCATCATCATCTTCATTGCTGGCAACCTCTCCTTTGGAAACCTCTTCTTTGGTGTAAAGTCTATAGCATGACCTGTGGTAGTGCCCTTCAGCTGCTACAAGGTCTCTACTCACAATGGCAAGGATTCTGCTGTCCCTTTTCTTTGTGGCTGCACTCCTGATCTTTGCATCAGCTCGCAGTTCTCGACACTGCACCAGTACTTCTCTCGTATTCTGTCTCTTGGAATATTTGCTGTTTTTCTGACAAAATATGCACTCTGCATCATAAGTCCTAGATGTACTTGGAGCATGTCGAGCTACTCTCTTAGATTGTTTCTCTTCAGCAGAGACACAACTTTTCTTTTCTTTTGCAAGGAGGCCATCAAGAATTTGCTTCATAGTGAAGATACTGCAACACTTTCTGTGGTAGTAGATTGCTGGAATCTGTCCCTCAGGAATGTCTTTTGCCAGTTTCAAAACTGGTGCATGATTTCGTATCTGAGCTGCCCTAAGCAGAGTTCTCCATGAGTCGACACTTTGTAGTGAAACCAGCTTATCTGTATCATCAGAACAGTGGATAATGCACTCCACCCGTGGGCGCTTTGGTATTGGGTAAAAACTTGCTTGTTCACCAGTGGCCATATTCAGTCAGTTTTCACCTGCCACATACAAACAAATACATGTAACTTAGGTGTATGAACACTACTAAAACAAAGTTTACTTTGCTTCACCAGCGTCATATTACCATTATTTATCTTACATAGCCACAAATAGATACATTACCTAGTTGCTATGCAACAGCTGTATTTTGTCCACATGAGGCCGCTAAAATCAACACAAGATGAAAGTTCCTCGTAGCCACTTTAACTAATCATATTAACATATACATTAAAAGAACATGCTAACATTATGGGAAATTAGCTTACAATCTTCTCCAGAGTGAGACAAGAAGATAGATACCAGTTTCCTCTATATGTGTTTAGTAGAAAGCTATCTGGCTGCACGTTAGCCTAGCTTAGCACAATGAATGAAAGTACACAGTACTGGTTATCCTTGATTGTTGGCCAACTAAGAACTGTCCCAGAGTTTAAGCTAGGCTAATCAGTACCAGGGGTGTTGAAATGCTATATTTGTAAAAATCTGGGCAAATACACAATCGTGAGAGGCACAGAAACAGGTTTCCTGAAAGAAAAATGAAATAGTTGCTCATTTGGAAAGGTTATCATGTATTATTTTACTTCTGTTAGTGTACCAAATAAAATGGCACCAGTTAAGTTATGTCACCTTGGGTGATATCGATATCTGGTCTGACCCATGGACTAACTGGCTTTGGTCTAGTTAGTTTCTTAGTAATAATGCCCTTCTAATTTAAGGTTCACAATCACCTCACACAATGAAATAGTATGGGTATATTATACATTTCCTGAATCTTTACAGTCCTGTGAGTATTCCAGTTTTTGTGTTTTGTGTCCCTGATATTCCTAGATGCCAAAGGGCTAAAAGAAAGTATATAGTTTAGGCGAACATTGCAGAAAGATGTGTGTTATTGACGGGTTGAAGAGCTCAAGTGACCTCTATATTTGTAAGAAATATCCACAACAGGGCTTGAATGAAAGCTAAGAAGGTCCCCTTTAAAATGATACCAAAGACAATATTATAGAACATTGAAAAATGTCCTGACCATGAGGCTAAACCAGGATATGCACCAGCGTCTAAAATGCAATTTACTTTAGGGGGTGGTTAACTTCATGAGCTGATAACTGTGATACAGCTGCCACTCAGGAATGGTTATCATACCAAAATATCATCTACAGACATGGATCCTTTCAAAAATTATAAGTAAGTTTTGTCACCTTGAGTGTACCGAAATAGGAAATTTTGGGCTCTGGCCCATGGACTATCACCACAGCAGTCCAGTGCAACATCTGCATTCCTGCTGATGCTGCATCAATCCACTTGTCAATCGCCCGCTCCATCCTACCCTCACTCATGAACAAAATTCCAAGATACTTAAACCCTTCACTTGATGCAACAACTCATCCCCAACCCAGAGGGAGCAATCCACCATTTTCCGGTAGAGAACCATGGCCTCAGACTTGGAGCTGCTGTCTCTCATCCCGACCATTTCACACTCAGCTGCAAACCATCCCAGTGTGTACTAGAGGTCACATTCTGATGAAGCCAACAAAACCACATCATTTGCGAAGAGCAGGGATGCAATTCTGAGGTTCCCAAAATGGACACACTCCTCACCTTGGCTGCGCCTTGAGAACCTGTCCATGAATATCACAAACAGAATCAGAGACAAGGGACAACCTTGGCGGAGTCTGACACCCACAGAAAACGTGTTTGACTTTATGCCGAGAATACGAACATGGTTCTCACTTTGGTTATACATGTAGCAACTGCCCTGGTACCCCATATTCCCACAGTGCCCCCCACAGAATGTCCCAGGGTACACGGTCATAAGCCTTCTCCAAGTCCACAAAACACATGTAGACTGGCTGGTCAAACTCCCATGCCTCCCTCAGCACTTCCACAAGCGTAAAGAGTTGGTCCATTCATTGTTCCATGGCCAGGACAGAATCTGCGTTGTTCCTCCTGGATCCGAGGTTCGACAATCAGCCGGAGCCTCCTCTCCAGCACCCCAGAGTTGACTTTCCCAGGGAAGCTGAGCAGTGTGATGCCCCAATAATTGGAGCACAACCTCCAGTCCCCTTTTTTAAATATGGGAACCACCACCCTAGTCTGCCACTCCACAGGTACTGTCCCCAACCTCCACACGACACTGAAGGGGCGTGTCAACCAAGACAGCCCAACAATGTCCAGAGCCTTCAGCATCTCAGGGCAAATCTCATCCACACCGGGCGCCTTGCAACTGAGGAGCTTCTTAACTACCTCAGAGAACTTTACCAGGGATATGAGTGGGGCTTCCCCCGAGACCTCAGGCTCTATCTCCTCCACTGAGGACGTTAGCCGGGTTGAGGAGCTCCTCAAAGTGCTCTTTCCACCACCTGACAACATCCCCAGTCTGGGTCAGCAGTTGCCCTCCCCGGATGAACACAGCCTGAGTCAGGCCCTGCTTACCATTCCTGAGTCACCAGATGGTTTTCCAGAACTTTCTTGAGGCCAACCCAAAGTCATCCTCCATAACCTCACCAAACTCCTCCCACACCCGAGTTTTTGCTTCTGCAAAAACTTGCTTTCGCTTTCACCCCATAGACCCACCACCCACAGGGATGAGCACTGGGGTAGGGTTCAATGCAGGCCGGGCGGCAGGCAGAGGTGGAGACCGGGGCGTGCCGACTTCTGGTGTCACAGACTGGTCCTCGGGATGTGGAATGTCAACTCTCTGGCAGGGAAGGAGCCTGAGCTGGTGCGGGAGGTGGAGCAGCACCAACTAGATATAGTTGGGCTCACCTCCACACATAGCATGGGCTCTGTTACTAGATTCCTGGAGAGGGGCTGGACTCTTTACTTTGACCAAGGTGACAGGTGCCAGGCAGGTGTGGGGATACTCACAAGTCCCCAGTTGAGCACCACCATGTTGGCGTTCTCTTCGGGGAATGAGAGGGTCGCCTCTGTACGACTGTGAGTTGCTGGGAGGAAGGCTCTGACTGTTGTTTGTGCTTATGCATTGAATAGCGGTTTGGTGTATCCAGCCTTCTTGGAGTCTCTGGGTGGTGTCCTGGATAGAGTTCCACCTGGGGACTCTATAGTTCTGCTGGGGGACTTCAACACTCAAATTGGCAATGATGGAGAAACCTGTAAGGGCGTTCCCGATCGGAACTCGAGCAGTGCCTTGTTATTGGACTTCTGTGCGAATCATGGATTGGCCATAAAAAACAATATGTTCGAGCATAAGGTAATTCATAAGTGTACTTGGTACCAGAACACCTTAGGCCGAAGATCGATGATAGACTTTGTGGTCATATCATCAGATCTGCGGACGTATATGTTTTGGACACTCAGGTGAAGAGAGGACCAGAGCTGTCAACTGATCAACACCTGGTGGTGAGTTGGATCAGATGGTGGGGAACGCTGCCGGACAGACCTGGTAAACCCAAACGTGTAGTAAGGGTGAACTGGGAACATCTGGCGGAGGCCCCTGTGTGTGAGGTCTTCAACTCCCACCTGCAGAAGAAGTTCTCATGTATCCTGAGGGAGGCTGGGGACATGGAGTCTGAGTGGGCCATGATCAAAGCCTCTATTGCAGATGCGGCAGGTAGGAGCTGTGGTCATAAGGTCATTGGCGCCTGTTGAGGTGGCAACCGAAGAACTCGCTGGTGGACACCGGTGTGGTGAGGGAAGCTGTCAGGCTGAAGAAGGAGGCCTTTCGGGTTTGGTTGGCCCAGGGGTCTCCTGAAGCAGCAGACAGGTACCAGGAGGCCAGAAAGAAGGGCTGCGGCTTCAGCAGTCGCGGAAACTTAAATATCTATTAGTAAAAAAACAAATAAACAAAACTGTTTAATCTAGTCATATTCCTTTAAATCTGCCATCAAAACTAAGAACAATTAATTTATAAAATCATCAAACGTTAAGAGGGCACAAAATATGTGTTTTTATTAGTTAAAAATCAATTACTCCAGCTGAAAAAAAAGCATAAAATATAAAAAAGAATGCAGCATTTTGTCCCTGGTACAACAGTATATTGTGTAATGCATGGATTTGATGAATGCATGAAAGTGTGATGTAAAAGGTGAAAATCAATATCATTTGGAGGAAAACATTGAAAAAAAACTAAGGCTAAACTCTTCTGGTATCAAAAATTCAAAAGTATTTATTGTCCGGCTAGTTCATAATAGAATAAAAAGTCAACATTTTTCAGGTTAAGACTCCATCACTGCACACATACATCAGAAATGCAGGGTTGCAATCAATTAGTTTAGTTGATCACTGCGACGGACAAATAGACCCTTATAAAGGATTTATAAATGGTATATAATCGGGTTATTGATTAGGTTGTAAACACTTTATAAATCGCTAATAAACAATTATAAACAAGCTATAACAGTTTTCATACATCAATGTGGGCACATTATTTGGCAAGATCAAGTTACTGCACATTTTCTCCGTCTATTCTGTTAAATCTCAGATCTTGCTTGTTGCTAGCAGATCTTGCTAGTTGCTAGCTAACCAATGAGGTGTGGGCTCACTATTTGGCAAGCAAAAGGTCACGGTTGCCCTTTTGAATATGTTGTAACAGCTTATCAATGAGTTAGAAAGTTTTCACAATTAAATGAATAAACTAATTATAAACCATTCATAAACCCTTTATAAGGGTAGTTTTATTCTAAAGGGGTACCAAAAGAACATCTTGACACCTCTGTATGGTTTTTATCCTTATCTGCTAGGGTCGGGTTGGCTTAAGGTACTAATTAATTAATAAGGTGATTAGTTCACCACTGACATTGGTATTCACAACTCTGTTTGCAGCCTGGGATTAAACCATCCACTTTTTGGATGAGTGGGCTCACCTTTTTGAAATGGCTCTCACTGAGAGGGAGGCCAAGGCCAATAGTTAAGAAGCATCTCAGAATTATTACTAGAAATTGCTCTAACACTATGTCTAGAACTATACATACTCCTACCTTAGAGTAGGATGAGGGAATTAATTATGAAGCTTTCTACAAGTTCCCACTTTCAGCAAGGAATGAGACTCCCCTTTGGGGAAACTTTAATATCAGTATTGTATGACACATCGAACAGCAATGTGAAATTACATTTACATATTGTACCATTTTCTTTCCAGTGAGCACCGTGCAGCGGGACTGAAAACACATAATTCATGGACATTTGTGGCTAGCCTTTATCACCAAGCAAATAAAAGCCAGGGGGCGCGTAGCTGCGCTCAAACAAAAGCACGAAATCTGTGGAAATCTGGCAACTATATTAATTATCAAATGGTTTGCGCAAATCACAATTTGAGCATTTATTCTGTGGTATCACTTGCAATTGCAAAGGTGCATCCTCATCCACACTTGGGGCAAACATTTAAAATTTTAATCTAAATGTGTTCCATTTAAGCCCCAAAAGCTCCCTGAAACACAACAACAATGTACGTGAAGGCAGCTTATTTCTATGTCACATCCCTTTGAGCAATGGGAAAATCATTGAATCTGCTCATTAGATGAGACGATGTAAGGGCACTCAAAGTTTGATTTATCATTCAACTGATGAATCATTGCAAAGGATTTAAATCATCATCATCATCATCATTATTGATGTCTTGCTGCATTTTTCTGGTTGCCAATAAGCGTAAATTGCAAGAACTTTAGTATATATAGATATTGATGGATAGATTGTATCTCGGATAAGGTCCTACACAAGAAGTATTCCTTTTGGATGAAGTCAATATCTTATCATGTCCTCCTCAATGTCAAGTGTTCCCAATACATCCCTCCTGCCACAAAATGTGTACGCATGTCTTGCGTCAATGCCATCTGCTCTGAGCTATTAATGGGTGAGGGCACCTCTCCAGCTCTTCTAAATATGGGTGGACTTATCTTTCCTTAGAAAATAAGGTTGATAATATAGTCTTATATAGCCTAATCTCTATTCATGAAAAACAATCAAAATTGAATCACTCTGAGAATTTCCAGGCAGTTTGGAGCGAGGTCCTATTGAGATGTTTGATAACAATGAGTCCAGGGTCCATAGTAATCGTAGCATGGCATCTCAGACAAGGATAATGGCCCCAAGGGCCCAAAAATTCTCAGAGTGATGCAATTTGGTCCTAATTTTAGAAATAGGAATAAAAGCACGTTATCAACATTCCTATGACACGAAAGCACTCATCCCAGATGGAAAGGTATTCTGCTGGCTATAGGAGTTGCCAGAAGTTGGTTGCATTGTGGCAACAATGGCAAGCGGGCGTATTTGGGGAATGCAGGGATTTTTTTTACAAACATTTGCTAATGCTGATTTGATTAAAAGACACTGATTTGATCAAGATGGCATACTTTATGAAACTGACCTTGTTTGTGAAGCCAACTGCTCCATCTACAAGAGGATTTTGCACCCTCTCAGCAGAAACCAAAGTACTTGCTGCATTGTGCTTACTTGCAATGGGTAAAAATGGAACAAGGTAGCAGCAATGATTTGGGTCCATCACAGAAACAAATAGAGCAATCAATCAGAAAATGAAGTCCCTTACAGGACCACAAATCATCCAAAGATTCATTGATTTCCCCAACACCCAGTGCTAAATTATTCAAAACCAAGCTGCCTTCATGAATATTGTTGGATTTCCCAGACTTGTTGGCGTTATTGACTATACCCACATCACAGTCACTGCCCCACACATTGACGAGTGCTCGTACATCAATCCAAAGCCGTGCCATGATATTAACACCCAAGTGGTTTTGTTGTGGACTACCATCTGGTCTGGGTCGACACATGATTCTAGAGCACTTTGTGAGAGTGGTCTATGCGTATGCAATGTCGTAGTTCCCCCTGGATGGAACATGCTTGGTGACGGTGGCTAGCCCCAGAGGAGGTGGCTTATCACCCCCTTCCCACAACCTTTGGCAGGAGCACAGCTCAATTATAACAGGTAGGACCAACATGTCATACTGGGCTAGTGTGTCTCTGCATGATTTAAATATTAACCCATATAAATATTAGGCCTGTAACAGTGTCACAATGAAAGAACAAATGTGATTCAATAGAAAAACTGAGGAATGGAATCACCACCTCGGAATGACAAGGTTCCATCAGTGTTCTGAGTGGTTTTGAGATATTCAGCTTCAAAGTTTTTGTATTCCAAAGAGCAAAAATTATATGTGGAACAAGTCTCTTTCATACATGAAAATGATGGACACCCTAAATGTATTCTAAATTTTCACTATCAAAATCCTATCAAATTTGGGGCACCCGGGTAGCATGGTGGTCTATTCTGTTGTTTACCAACACGGGGATCACCGGTTCGAATCCCAGTGTTACCTCTGGCTTGGTCAGGCATCCCTACAGACACAATTGGCCGTGTCTGAGGGTGGGAAGCCGGATGTGGGTATGTGTCCTGATTGCCGCACTAGCGCAACTTCTGGTCGGTCAGGACGCCTGTTCGGGAGGAGGGGGAACTGGCGGGAATAGCGTGATCCTCCCATGCGCTACGTCCCCCTGGCGAAACTCCTCACTGTCAGGTAAAAAGAAGCAGCTGGCGACTCCACATGTATCGGAGGAGGCATGTGGTAGTCTGCAGCCCTCCTCAGATCGGCAGAGGGGGTGGAGCAGAGGCCGGGGCGGCTCGGAAGAGCTGGGTAATTGGCCAGATAAAATTGAGGAGAAAAGGGGAGGAGGGAATCCTATCAAATTTGTATTTTTTTTTTTGGAACAGGTCAAATGCAGATAGAACCTTCTAATCCTAAAAACCCACTTTCTACTTGGAATTACAAGGTGCCATCTTGCAAAACAGAAAAAGAAGCGATATGATTGTCAAGCAGCACGAACAGCATAGTCATAATCTCTTTTACAACATAAAAGTGGTGTTGTAACAGATTGTCTACATGTATCAGAAAGTTAAATTTAATGCTTTCTATGACATTTTTATGACATTTATTTCTTGTTTTAGGATGAATCCCGTTTTGTTTTTTTGTTTTTTTTTTATTCAAAAAAAGCTTTGCAGGTTAAGTATAAAGATCAGTGCTAAATACTTTGTTCAGTGCAGAGGCCAGTTTTAGGTAGGAATATGGCTGGTTATCAAACACATTATTCCAGGAAGCATTAGTTTAACATACTTGATCGGCAATTAAAAGGCTCTCTGTGTCTCTCCAGTTTGGCTTTCTTTTTCCTTCGGTGATGGTACGGCGCTTCGGCCCATATGTCACGTTTAAAAAGATGACACAACAGCAATGACGTGATCCTCCCTCGCGCTACGTCCCCCTGGTGAAACTCCTCACTGTCAGGTGAAAAGAAGCGGCTGGCGACTCCACATGTATCGGAGGAGGCATGTGGCAGTCTGCAGCCCTCCCCGGATCAGCAGGGGAGATGGAGCAGTGATGGGGAAAGCTCAGAAAAATAGGATGATTGTCCAAGTACAATTGGGAGAAAAATGGGGGAAAAAAATCCCCCCTCCCCCAAAAAAATTTCTATTGGGGAAAAATACATGACATGTTAAGCTAGTTGGCTGGACATTTGTTCATTGTGGAGTCAGTTTGATATTATTCTTGTAAAAGATTAAGATAAAGATAACAATACAATAAAAAATAAGTCGTCATTACTCTTTTCAATTTGGACTGTTGTAAAACTGAGGTCATGGTCAAATTTCTCTTTGAGAATACGTCCAGCAGGCTTGATAGCTAACTTCCATGTCCTATGTCTTTATGCATGCTCAATAATCCAGGTAAGGAAATCCCAGCAAGTTGAATCAGTTCATCTGGACACAACGTTTACTGAGAGAAACGTCTCATCACTCATCTAAGTGACCTCTTCAGTCTCATCTGACTGCAGGTGTCCCCACCCTTATAAACAATACAGCTGCATAACAACCGAAACCAGAAACAAGTGTGTCTGCCTCTGAAGCTGTGTTTTCAGTCCACGTACTTCATATCCAGGGGGAAATACTAAAGGCAAAAACATGGGTGGGCTATGGGTTCCCCAGTTTCCCCTCTAGTGGCCAACTTGTATATGGAGGAAGTGGTAAAGAGGGCTCAGATGTCCTATCAAGGGCCACCACCTAGCCGTTGGTTCAGATTTGTGGACGACACCTGGGTTAAAATTAAATCTCATTTCACCGACCACATTAACTCTGTGGACAACCACATCAAGTTCACCAGGGAGGATGTGAAAAATGACAGATTAGCCTTGTTAGACTGTGAAATTGCATTTGGTGATGGGGGACATTTGATTGTTGATGTTTAGCGTAAACCAACACATACTGATCAGTACCTGAGGTTTGACTCTCATCATCCACTGGAGCACAACAGGCTGTTCTCATTCCCTGGTCGTAGTAAAACGTACAAAAAGTAGTGCACTAAAATTCATAGGTAACCCATGTAATCGTGGGCTAGGCTGTGATCACGTGACCTAGGCGCTGGCCCTGGGGGGGGGGGTGGAGAGAGTGGGGGGAGTAGGGGAGAGGGAGGGGGAGTGAAGGGAAGCTGTTCTGGGGGAGAGTGGGGGGAGTGGAGGGAGTGGAGGGAGGCTTTTCTGCACTGCAGAGGATTGTGCAGGCGCTCTGAGTCGCTCATGTCGTGGGACGTTCGTAGGATTATCCACGAAAAATAGTACACAACTTTTCATACGATATCACACGAACCGTTTCATGAGAACATGTTGAACACAAACTAGGAGTCATCAGGATGCTGCATCTCCGAGCTGCCAACGTCTCCACCGATGCAGTGGCCAGGGAAGGGGAGGAATCCCACATTAAACAGGCCTTGGTTAAGTGTGGTTATGCTAACTGGGCATTTGTCAAAGCCAGGAAAACGCCCAAACAGTGCACCAGCCAATCAAAGAGAGGAGAAGGACAACAGCCGTCTAAGCATAAGCCAGTGGTGTTTCCGTATGTGGCGGGAGTGTCGGAACAGTTGAGACGCGTATTTTCCAAACATCACATCTCAGTTGCTTTCAAACCCCAAAACACGCTGTGCCAGAAATTGGTCCACCCCAGTGATCGGGTCCCCCGGCACAAACAAAGCAATAACATGTATGCTGTTAAGTGCCAGGAGGATTGCCGCGACTTGTACACTGGGGAAACTAAACAGACGCTGGTGAAGAGGATGACACAACACACGAGAGCTAACACGTCGGGTCAGGACCCTGCAGTCGACACCCATCTGCAGGCCATTCCCAATCCTCTGCGAATAGTACACATGGCCATAGAAACTCTAGTTAATACTCACGGCAGTTAGCATATGAAACCGATGATTGGTTTCGGTCGTTATGCAGCTGTATTGTTTATAATGGTGGGGATACCTGCAGTCAGCTGAGACTGAAGAGCTCACTTAGATGAGTGATGAGATGTTTGTCTCTCAAAAAATGTTGTGTCCAGATGAACTGATTCAATTTCTGTGTGTGTGTGTGTGTGTGTGTGTGTGTGTGTGTGTGTGTGTGTGTGTGTGTGTGTGTGTGTGTGTGTGTGTGTGTGTGTGTGTGCGTGCGTGCGTGTGTGTTATGTTTACTGAGAATTAAAAAAAAAAAAAAAATTTCCCCATACGCAGGGATAAAAATTTCTGCAAAGTAAGCTGTTGCTGACAACAGTCGCTGATGACTGCCCTCAGAATATTGTGTGTTGTTGTCCAACTCTGGCAGTCTCTGGATTTATATAGCATTGTAACGTGCATATATCATTAGGTTTACATCCTAACTGTAACTTAGGCGGTGTGATGCATAGTACGAGTTCAGTGTCAGCAAAATATACATAAAGCAATAAATCAAAGGGGCTGTGAATTGTTTTCTTATTTTGCTCTTTGCATGTGTGTGTGTGTGTGTGTGTGTGTGTGTGTGTGTGTGTGTGTGTGTGTGTGTGTGTGTGTGTGTGTGTGTGTGTGTAAGAAGACATGCTCATACCGCGAAAAGTCGGCGGCTCCAGCTGACACTAGGTTGAAAGTGACGATTTGATTACAATTCATTAAATGCCGCCTTGTCATTTTCTTCTCTTGCACTTACTAATGGAAGTCATTTACAAAGAATGAACTTCATAAATCATCCCCGAGACAAAGAAAATCAACGAGTGAGGATGATGTGACTTCGCTGGTGTGTATTTCTGTGACTGGAGTTCAGATCCGTGATTAGAGGCCATATTTTTCTCCTTGGTTATACGTTATGGGTTTGTTTACTAAAATGGACTGTTTTTTTTTAAACCGGGTTAAGACCTCAAAATACATAGCACAACTGATCAGTATAATGGCTTTTTTTTTGTAAAATAGATACAAATACGGATAGGCGAGTTCTACCTATCTAGCCATCTATCTAAACATCAATTGTATAAATCAAGGATTCGTTGTGCAAAAACAGGAAAAAGGGGACAAAACGTGCTTTTACATTTGATTTGGCGTGTAATGCTCATGTGCATTGTGGGATTCCTATCCCAGTCATCAGAACTGCTTACGGTAATTCATCTCTCATATTTCCCCACTGTAATCTTACTTAACTCTATATTTGCTCCCCCTAGCAGAATTATGGCCTTTAATCTATCTAACAGCGCTTAAAGCATACAAATGATGAAGTGATTTGAAACATGATCCTTGGACTTAATTGTGTTCCAGGCTGCCTAAATGGCCCTGTGCTGGTGTTTATTAGTGGTTTAATCTAAATGTTGACCTCAGCAGGGTGGATGTTAAGATGCTGATCTGACTGTCAGCCCACTTCCAGACTGGATCAAATAACAGCTCTGTCTATTAACACCGAAGGAGACAACGCCCTGTGGTGTGATCGCCTTACCCCAAACCCCAGCGTAGTCGGCCTTCAGATTTCCCCTTTTCAGCATATTTTCAATTATATTATTTCTTACTTTATGATGTCTCCTGTGTCGTCCAAGATTATCTGCCCGTTCTATCAGAAAGACATGCATGTTAGGGTTAATATTCCTGTCTGTGCCCCTGAGCAAGGCAGTGGATAGAAGAGCTGGAGTTGGTCCCCGGGCGCTGCAGCTGCCCACTGCTGCTATACAATAGGATGGGTTAAATGCAGAGAACACATTTCATTGTAACCTGTACAATGACAAAATAAAGCGGCTTTCTTCTTCTTCTTCTTCTTCTTCTTCTTCTTCTTCTTCTTCTTCTTCTTCTTCTTCTTCTTCTTCTTCTTCTTCTTCATCAAATGCCAGGACTAAGCAAAAAGCGGCATTGATTATGTTATACCAAAGGATGCCTGTATGGGTTATCTACCGCTGGTCCACACCGAGCTCTTTGTCTTTAACAGTCAAGCCAACTCCACTGCTCAGCATCCCACTAAACAATCGGTTGTGTACACACAATAGGCGTCGAGACATGTATGAAAGCTTATTGAGTTACACAGCAAGGGTAACATTATTCCCATATCGCATGAGTCAGTGACTTCATTTAACTTTTGCTCGTGCTGCACAGAGTGAAATTAGCGAGCTTTTAGCCAAAGCAACATGATCAATTCTCTGTGAGAGCAGCTTCCCAGGAAGTCAATAGAATGTATTGTATTACATGCTGGCAATGATGAGGGGAGCGGTCCAAGGGGATCATGTGGACTGAAATGCTGCATAGCGAAGAGGTCTGGACTGGAATCTGCAATATAATTTGGGGAAGCAGAGAAAATAACAGCGCCAGTCCTCGAAGTGGAACCAGTGGAGTCAGAGATCAAATAGATAAGCCACTTCAAAACTTTTCCATTTCACCGCATTAGAGGGCTCAAATCTCAAAGTTCTGGCTGGGTACACTATCCTTTTCCCGTTTTATCTCTTCTAGTAATACTTAAAATGTGAGGCTCAACTGCATTAGGAGATTGTGATCCAAATGGAAGCTCAATCAAATTTGTAAATTGATCCACCAGCTGGTGATCAGTGGGAAATAAATGGGAGTAGGGTCTAAAATTCAAAGCCACAATGTTTAATCATACAACTAACATCCGTTTAAATGCGCATAAGCCGTATTTCGCATTTTGCTTATTAGAATGACAGCTAAGTACACATAGCCTAAGCACTGATGTTTCGGCATTACACAGTGAGCCAACTCCAGCTTTAACTGTAAATTAAATTAAATACATTTGATAGAGACTGATGTTGAAATTGCACACAGAATGACTATTTCTGGCCTGGCTCCAGTGTAAGGAAGGACTAACTTAATCTATCACAACCTCTCCCACACACTTCAACCACTCTTCAAGAGCAACACTAGGTTTTAATGGGACCCGGGACACACTGTAACTGAGATTATGACACATCAGTGCAGATTCTGCTTCTCTTCACCGTCTTCTCGGTGGAGCACAATCCCACCCAACGCCTCACTGACTTGGTCTTTATGCAAACAGGCATTATTTGTGCAAAACACTCAGGGCTTGAGCAAGAATAAACTGACTATAGGCAAATTCCTCAATCTGCTTTGATAAAGTTACCTGGTTTGAATAAGGTTTACCTGGTTATGCTAGACTAACAAATCACAAATGTTAGATGGTGAACATTAACATTGCCAAAGCATCTGTAAATTGAAATACTTAAATAAACTAAACTTAACTAAAGGCATGTTCTGTCAGCATTTGGCTCACAGTGTGTAATCAGATTAAGAGATAGATACTCGTTAGGGTATGCTGTGCAGGATGTGAGAAAGGAGACAACACCGTTTCTCCTTTTGACCACACAGCCGTGAGGTCATTTATTCCACAAAACAAACTTCTGGTCAGCAGATTTTTATATCCAAAACCACGCCCTGAAGTCTACCCACAATCCCCCTGGTAACCCCTGAACCCACTGTCTTAAAGGCACCGTCTCTTCCGCATGGTGGATATCTAATCTCAAAGTAGGTCACTAAAATACTATGAAAAACTGATGATCTCGGGAACTTTGAAAAAAAAAACTGAAATCGACATCACCCAACAGAACTGAGTTATGAACATAGCCACAAAGAATGATTGCCTCTGTAATAATATAATGTCTCCATCCAGCGATTACTCATTGCTGTTAGGCTTTTTGAGCAATTGTCCCCCCCCCCCCCACAAGTCCAGCAGTATATTGTTTCATTCATAATTTAGTCAGGCATGTATATAATTTGGATGCAGCAATATTCTCCTGTATGAACTGGAGCCAGTCTCTCAGAAGTCCTGTATATCTTCTGAATCTATATGCAAGGATGTGTTGGCTGACTGGCAGCTAGCTGTCAAACATTAGGCATGGCTCAATTAACTTGTCAGATCTTTCGCAACTAGCAAACTCACACTTCTCTCTCTCTCTCTTAGCAGCACTGGACAGCTTAACTGGTCAAAGGGGAGGCTATGCAACGTGTTCATTAAAAGTGTCTGTGTGGTCAGTTTCACCCAAGTCCAGTTACTATGTCACAACTGTAGCAAATCTAAACGATTCGAAAAATCCCTTTTTTTATTTCCTGCTTATGGTGGAATGGCAATGACCAGAAATGATAGATTCTCATCATACATTTTGCATACCTTCAAGTTCCTAAAAGTATGCCAAATACTGGGTATAATACCATTTCATTGGCTAACCCATCACACTCCTACTGCCCACAACAATGACTAAGTGATAGACGAAGTCCTCATTTGTACATGTAGCACAGCACCCTCTATTGATACATCATGAAACACACAATGTATCACATCATGTGATCTGTCTGACAGGACGTGGAAGCAGGGCAGGCTAAGCTAACTGCTAGCCCATGCAGACCAGCAGTTCCGATAACACTGAGGGCGGTCTGGCGGCGGCTTTGCCTAGCGTTGGCTGTGTTTTTGGTGTCGTCATGTGGAGTGCGGGGAGGTGTGTCGAGGGTGTCTGGCTGGGAGAGCTGGTGTTGGCTCGGCTGAGGGAGCCTGGTCTGCTGCGTCCGGTGGGCCCAAGCACCACGGCCCTGCCCAGAGTTGTGCCTGAAGAGGAAACAACGAGGGTGGTCTGACAGGACGCGGAAGCAGGGCAGGCTAAGCTAACTGCTAGCCCGTGCAGACCGGCAGTTGCGACGGTCATCCTGGCTGGCGATCGTTCCCTTGGACAGTGTTTTTTTTAAAAAAAAAGTTTTATTTGGATGTATGTGTTAGTTTGGATTTATGTGTTCTTGTAGTTCTTGCAGTTTTGGGGTATATATTTTTGTTGTGTTGCACTGCTGTGGGCTGGAGGAAACAATATTTTGTTTCATTTCATAAAATGACAAATCAAGTGTTCCTGAATCCTGATCAGTGGTTATGTTACAATACAATCCAGTTCATTGAATTAACTAAATCGACAAAGCTTCTAAGGACTTTTAATACTGGAAAATATCTGCCTACTTGCTAGTCTACAGAGTCAACATAGGTTGGGCCTTCATGCAAAATTAATAAGGCAAAGGGGATTTCAAAATTATATCGAACAGAAAAAAGGACTTTGATTCCTGCTGTGATCTGTGGATTGCTTGGTGAGATGCAGGTTCAAGGGAGCGGGATATTCAAAAGCAGCTCGAGCACTGATGGAAGCAACACGTTTCCTGCAGCATGCATCGGCACTGCGCGGAAGGATACCTCGGAAACCACGCTGTTCGTTAGCTTGTGTGATTGGATACCAACCTAACACAGATGCCCAGTAAGTATTGAAATACACCCAGATCCATCGATCACACTTACCTCCACTGGGGCACTGTGTGGAGAGGGATCTCTTTTCTGCATCCATCCAGTGGTGGGGACACTGAAATGACACCATGTCAATTCTTGGCCCTCTGAACTCTTATCTTTAACTCATCAAGGGACTGCCTCCTACTTTGATGTGTTTCCAGTGAAGTACGTGTAGTTATTTTGTTCACCGGGCATTGTGGGTTAACTTAAAAGAGCCATTTGATCATTGTAAATCTTTGAAAAGGTTGCTTGTTGGTCATAAAAATGATCAATGGGATACAGAAGAGAGAGTTTCTCTCCGGTTACATACCTTCTAAATAAGGGTCTGATACATTATCTTTGAAAGAATATGCAACATTTGTTTTAAAATAATAACCTTTTTTCTCGTCTTTCCTCCTGCCTTTGATAATTACTGAGATGTTTCTTTAGCCTTGAGTCTTTTTTTTTTCAAGAGTATCCAGTCTCCACATTAGATATTTGCAGAAACAAACTAGCATTTTTTTTTCCACAAAAGTTTCCAGCCGCCATGTTTCCTCAACCTTGGGTGCTTGGTTATGTCTCCAGCTCCATGCTGAGGGCGAACAGATGGAACTGAATCAAATTTTTAGAAAATAGAGGAAATAACATAAAAGCATTGTGGGCTGAAAGGACTGGGCCTGAGCCAGATAATCCACTATGTCCTATCAGGAGCCTCGTTTGGCATATGTGCTGCTATTTCTGGGTGCTCCAGAAGGGTGCGTGTGTCATGACGCATGTGGCCCAGTATCCTGCGAACAGACTGGGATCTCATAGACTTGGCGCTGCTTTACATGAGACCTGGGTGCCACCAACCTCCCTGGCACCCTGACAGAGCAAAGCCTTCTGCTTGATTGCACGAGTCCATCTCTCACATTTAACTGGACCACAAGTGATTTAATCAGACCTGTCCATGTGATTAGCATCCTCCTCTTTCTGTTGATTAGCCGCTACGCTTTACAACAGGAAAAGTTGAAAATTGTAAACAACAGGTCTTTGCAATCAAATAGTTGGCAACTGCCCTCATATAAACAGTCAGAGCCAATGATCGCAGCTTTACAGAACTGCACCATGTAGGTCAAATGAATATCTGGAGCATGTAGCGCACCTGGCTAGGGATGTAGTCATGTTGAAAAGACACAAAGGCAGCACTTGGACTTTGCTTAAAGGAGAATTGTGTTAGCTTCCTGCATTTAGCCACCGACTTTCCCCCATATTGGTTTCAGTAGGCTGAACGGACCCGCTGAGAGATCACAGACAATCTCCTCCAAAATGTCAGTGCTAGATACAACAGAACAGCACCGAGATATCCTCCTGATCCATTCCATTTACATTGTGCTCTTGCAGCTTGTTACAGGCCGCCGAGCTGCTCATAATGATGTACAGGCAGCCGTTGCCTCTTTGTCAGTGCTAGGCAGTGAATCTTACTCTTTGTTTTTTTTTAAGGGCTTGACGTGCCAAGATTATTAATTAAATGCAAATGAAGATATATTCCCCTTCAATGTATAGAAGTGGGCTGGGTCTTGGGGGCATATGGTTGTAGGTATAGTTGGGGAAATAGAGAGAAAACTCTGAATTTAGACCCCATCTTGTTTCTTATCGTTTCTTTTTCTTCTAATGGATCATTTCAGAGGGAGCAAAAGCAAAAAAAAAAAAAAAACCTTTCGAGCTTAGGTTTCAGAGTGACACATTTACTGGCTGCTAATCTCAGAAAATAGGCCAGAGCAGAGACTGTATGCGCGCACGCACACACACACACACACACACACACACACACACACACACACACACACACACACACACACACACACACACACACACACACACACACACACACACAAATTTGGGCTGAGGGAAGCATACACCAAATGCAATGTTTACATAGAAGTCTCAATGGGCTGTGTTATGCAGTTGTTATTGTTGTTTCTGATATTTTCATTATTATTATCATTATCATTAATAGTAGTACTATTAGTAATAGTAGTAGTAGTAGTAGTATTGCAATTCTTTACTATTTCCCTTGATAACATTACAGGCTATTTATTCAGCATTCACAGACCTTTAAACTAAGAAGGTGTCCAAAAGCTATGCAGTTACCATTAAATGCTGATGTGTTCGGGCAGGTGCGGGGATTAATGGTAAAGAGCTGCAAGACTGAGAAATTGGATAAGAGGTTACCTGACTGCGAGCAGTGAATGGGGATTAGACACTGGGTTTTGCCTCTTTCTCTCTCTCTCAACCACATGGACCCAAACCATTGGCTGTAGATACCACCGCTCCTCCTGTAGAACCGGATAAATAAATAAATACATTACACTTTCATAAATTATCGCTGGGTTCCCACAGCAAAAGCCTGGTTAAAAGGAGCTATCCATGAATAAAACACGGCGCACAAATTCTCTGAGTGCTCATTAAATATGATCAGATATGTTTGCCTCCCCACAGAAAGTGTACATTAAAATGCCTCCACCGCGGCTCCGCGTGCATTCGCAACACCGAGGAATATTGATGAAACGCCGCAGAGGAATGAAAGCCAGTCTTGTGTTAAAAAGTCTAACCGAACCCAAAGGCATGTCTAATGATTTAAAGATGGGTATGACACTCCACTTTGAATCTGGGGAGGGTTGTTTGTTTTGCAGTCATATTTTTGCAGGTCCTGCATGCAACTAGAGTGTGTGCATCTGTTTGTGGTTCTGCAAGCATTTGTAGACGCAGTGCCAGTGGGGGGGGGGGGGGGGGTTATAATTTGGCTCGGTAAAGAGAAAGCGTGATAACTGCACGAGTACTATCTATCACATGAAATAACCCCCCCCCCCCCGACACTTTAACAGACCTCATCTCTCCAAGCCATCTGTAGAAAAAGAGACAGAACCATGCAGTGTGTCCACCATCGCAATGCCCAAGGACGCTTGACCATAAAATCCATTGTTCATCTGAGCATGTACTACAAAATCCTTGTTACATCTTGCAGATTACCCATATTGGGTGGCTCATGCCGAGGCCTGCTGCATTAGTTCGCGGACTCTTAACGTGGCTTTCCTAAGTAGCAAGGGCAAATAATACAAACTTCTCCAATCTATTATCCTTGACCGCAGAGAAAGGCGAAGACCGGCTTCACACATTTAAGGGGTAAATTAATAGGTTTACCCCAGGAAGACTGCAGGCTCTAATGGAAAGCCTGCTTTACATCCCAGTCACATACGGGTTTCGAGTGATATTTATATGTGACAAGGTTCAGGCACTTTGGGAGGAAGGACACGGTGGAGACAGGGGACTATTCCTATTCACAATACCACATTAAGTTACAAAGAACTCAGCCAGTTCAGGTTCCTTTTAACAAGCAGTCCCGTCTTACTTAACCACCCCCTTTTCAATAGGCCTTATGTTAAAATCTGAAAGCATTTAAACATCTTACCATCACACCTATCTTTCCTTTAGTGAAACACACACACACACACACACACACACACACACACACAAATATATATATATAGCATTTTTTTTCCGAAACCGTCAATGGCGTTATAAGTGCTTAACTAATGAGGAGTGGAATATCAACACAGATACAGGAAAAACTTTTTTTTTCCTGTATCTGTGTTGATATATATATATATATATATATATATATATATATATATATATATATATATATATATATGAGCAAGATACATAACCCCTAACTGCCCTCGATGAGCTGGCTGTTACCTTGCATGGTTGACACTGCCATCGGTGTGTGAGTGTGTGGGTGAATGCGAAGCACTCATTGATTGTGAAGTGCTATATAAATGCAATCCATTTATTTATTTTACCTGTCAGCAAACTCATGCCCTCTGACCTCCAATGTGCAATTTTGGCAGTCATACACGTTTATTGTGTCATATTTTCCAATGGGAAAATGGTAAAATCTTGATTATCCACCTTGTCCCACTGTGCAAGGTGAAGTGAAACTACTTTCACATTGTGCAACTGGTGGAATGAGGATGCTATGACCTACATTAGCCAACTGCAAGACCTTGCACTATGCAGGGGACCAAGGCGATAAAACAAACTTTGGTCTAAAAACACCGAACACATTGGCATGCGAACAGGGAGACCACAGGCTTTATTTTCTAAATGGAAATCAATGGTGAAGATGCCTTAACACCCTGAGCAAACTGCAGTTTTATTGTTCGTAATATGATAAACGACTGCCTTGCTGCTCATCTACAACATGTTTGTCATCGCATATTCAGTTTGGAGTGTGCTACGATGTGTCTGTTGCTATATCCCCCTTTAATACACGTAGACCAATTAGTCATGTTCATTAGTAAGTCCTTAAGTCAGACTTTGAGTTGAAATGAGTCTACTACCACATTGTGCGAACAGCACGACCAATCTCAGCCAACAGCAAGCTGACTGGGGTGGCCGCAAAAAGGTGACATGGTCCCAAGGACATTCAAAATGGTCTCACGGGGAAAAAACATGCAGTTGCATTAATGACAGCAATTTTTGCATCGAAAAAATGAGAGACAGTATGGGCTGGTCACATTCCAAAGTGATTTTAAGTACCAGTGATATCTCAAGCCATTTTAGCAAAACTGTCTGCACGTATTTTAGATGAGTGGTTGAGTTTCATTGGTTCACACACACACACACACACACACACACACACACACACACACACACACACACACACACACACACACACACACACACACACACACACACACACACACACACACACACACACACACACACACACACACACGTTTGCTTGCTGGTATTCCATTGAGTCTGATGATGACGTCCCTCCTCGTTAAAGGTGTGGTTTTTCATGACTGTAGAGTCCAATTCTTGAGCCACAATGTTTTGCATATGATGTCTGAGTTAGTGAGGGCAGGCATGGTTGTGTGTCTCCTTAGTCTTTCCTGTTGTTTTTTTGTTGTTTTTTCAAATTCCTCTGTTTCCAGCTGTTCTATACCTCAGTGGCAGATCTCCCGCCAGTTGGAACGGTTGATGGCAGCTTGCTCCAGTCTCGAGGGGTCGATACCACACTTCTTTAGTGATGTTTTTAGTTGGTCTTTGTATCGCTTCTTCTGACTACCTGCAGACCTCCGGCCCAGATGAAGCTGTGCATACAGGACTGGACATGGCAGGCATTCTTGAGGCATCCTGATGACATGTCCAGGCCAGCGCAGTTGGTGTTCATTGACCATGCCTTCTATACTACTACAGTTTGTCCAAGCAAGAATCTCGGCATGGGGAACATGGTCACACCACGTGATCCCCATGATTCGCTGCAGACACCTTATGTGGAACCGCTCCAGCAACCTTAGGTGGCGGCTGTATGTGACCAAGGCTTCACAGCTGTATAGGAGAGTTGTGATGCAGACGGCTTTGTAAATGGCAATTTTGGTGTGCAGTTGGAGGTGTTTGTTTTGGAAGACCTTATGTCAGAGTTTGCCAAAGGCTACAGAGGTTTGTTTGATTCTATTGTGAATTTCCTGACCAGTGTTGCAGCCCTCAGAAAGGATGCTGCCCAGGTATTTGAAAGATGGACGAACTGAGAGTTGATGGTGTTTTTATAGTGAAGACAGGCATAGTGGGTGGGGGGCTGCACCTCCATTGGCATAACACCTCAGTCTTGGTGGTGTTGACTGATAGACCCCGCCTGCTGTAGGCATTCACAACTGTGGCAAGGATGGTTTGCAGGTCTTCTGGTGTGTGAGCTTCAAGAGCGCAGTCATCAGCGTACTGCAGCTCAAGGACCTGCACTGCTGACAACTTGGTGGCTGCCTGGAAACTTTGAATGTTGAAGAGGTTTCCATCTAGCCTAAAGTCTATTGTGATCCCACTACTGCCTTCCAGAGCTTTATGAAAAAGCTTTGTGACACCTAGGAGGGAAATGTTGAAGAGTACCGGTGCCAGTACACACCCTTGCCTCACTCCAGTGCATACATTCCTGTCCTCCTATTGACACCCGTGCCACCATCCTAAAATGGAACTGTGACAGAATGTTTCAGTTGTGCTCAGACAGCCAAACTGTCACAGGATTTTCCAAAGTAGCTCTCGATTCACAGTGTCAAAAGCTTTGGAGAGGTCGACAAAAGCCATGAAAACGTCCTGATGTTGTTGCTTTGTGCTTTGGGTGTCTAGAAATGTGCTATATAAATGTTATTATTGTTATTATTATGAGCATGTGTTTTTCGCCGGTCTCACAGCTGCGAAGAAGATGGTCACAACTAGATGGAAACCTCAACTTAAAAACCGACTCAGCGGCAATGGGTGCTCACTTTTATAGATGTTTATCTTGAATTGTCTACAGCATGCATCCATGTGGTAAAAGAGGAAACTATAAGACTTTGGGCCCAAACAGTGCAAGATCTTAAAGGCCTTTTGAGTTGAGACCCCCCCCTCTTTCTTTCTTTAATTAACTAATTAATTAATTAATCATGTATTTATTTTTACATTTAATTAAATGTGTTTATGTAAGTATGTATGAGTATATATTAATTTTTATTTTTTCATTTTTTGTGTATGTAGGTTGTGGGTAAGCTGTGTGTAGGTGTAAGTATATATATATATATATATATATATATATATATATATATATATATATATGTGTGTGTGTGTGTGTGTGTGTGTGTGTGTATCAACTAGATGTATGTTTGGGCATGTATATCCATTTGCATTTATAATAGTGACTTAGAGCGACTTTATATGTGTGCTTGTTGTGAATCTGTCATATTACTGTTACACTTTACTACTACTACTACTTTCGGCTGCTCCCGTTAGGGGTCGCCACAGCGGATCATCCGTTTCCATTTCTTCCTGTCTTCTGCGTCTTCCTCTGTCACATCAGCCACCTGCATGTCTTCCCTCACCACATCCATAAACCTCCTCTTTGGCCTTCCTCTTCTCCTCTTCCCTGGCAGCTCCATATTCAGCATCCTTCTCCCAATATACTCAGCATCTCTCCTCCACACATGTCCAAGCCATCTCAATCTTGCCTCTCTTGCTTTGTCTCCAAACCGTCCAACCTGAGCGGTCCCTCTAATATAATCGTTCCTAATCCTGTCCTTCTTCGTTACTCCCAGTGAAAATCTTAGCATCTTCAACTCTGCCACCTCCAGCTCCGCCTCCTGTCTTTTCGTCAGTGCCACTGTCTCCAAACCATATAACATAGCTGGTCTCACAACCATCTTGTAAACTTTCCCTTTAACTCTTGCTGGTACCCTTCTGTCGCAAATCACTCCTGACACACTTCTCCACCCACTCCAACCTGCTTGCACTCTCTTTTTCACCTCTCTACTGCACTCCCCGTTACTTTGGACAGTTGACCCCAAGTATTTAAACTCAGATGCCTTTGTCACCTCCACTCCTTGCATCCTGACCATTCCACTGTCCTCTCTCTCATTCACGCATAGGTATTCCGTCTTGCTCCTACTGACTTTCATTCCTCTTCTCTCTAGTGCATACCTCCACCTCTCCAGGCTCTCCTCAACCTGCACCCTACTCTCGCTACAGATCACAATGTCATCCGCGAACATCATCGTCCATGGAGACTCCTGCCTGATCTTGTCCGTCAACCTGTCCATCACCATTGCAAACAAGAAAGGGCTCAGAGCCGATCCTTGATGTAATCCCACCTCCACCTTGAACCCATCTGTCATTCCAACCGCACACCTCACCATTGTCACACTTCCCTCATACGTATCCTGCACCACTCCTACATACTTCTCTGCAACTCCTGACTTCCTCATACAATACCACACCTCCTCTCTCGGCACTCTGTCATAAGCTTTCTCTAAATCTACAAAGACACAATGCAACTCTTTCTGGCCTTCTCTATACTTCTCAATCAACATTCTCAAAGCAAACATCGCATCTGTGGTGCTCTTTCGTGGCATGAAACCATACTGCTGCTCGCTGATCGTCACCTCTCCTCTTAACCTAGCTTCTATTACTCTTTCCCAAATCTTCATGCTGTGGCTGATCAACTTTATACCTCTGTAGTTGTTACAGTTCTGCACATCGCCCTTGTTCTTGAAAATCGGTACCAGTATGCTTCTTCTCCACTCCTCAGGCATCCTCTCACTTTCCAGGATTGTGTTAAACAATCTAGTTAGAAACTCCACTGCCATCTCTCCTAAACATCTCCATGCCTCCACAGGTATGTCATCAGGACCAACTGCCTTTCCATTCTTCATCCTCTTCATAGCTGCCCTCACTTCCTCCTTGCTAATCCGCTGAACTTCCTGATTCACTATCCCTACATCATCCAACCTTCTCTCTCTCTCATTTTCTTCATTCATCAGCCCCTCAAAGTATTCCTTCCACCTTCTTAGCACACTCTCCTCGCTTGTCAGCACATTTCCATCTCTATCCTTGATCGCCCTAACTTGCTGCACATCCTTTGCAGCTTGGTCCCTCTGTCTAGCCAATCGGTACAAGTCCTTTTCTCCTTCCTTAGTGTCTAACCTGTCATACAACTCACCATACGCCTTTTCCTTTGCCTTTGCCACCTCTCTCTTTGCTTTACGCTGCATCTCCTTGTACTCCTGTCTACTTTCTTCATCTCTCTGACTATCCCACTTCTTCTTTGCCAACCTTTTCCTCTGTATAATTTGCTGTACTTCCTCATTCCACCACCAAGTCTCCTTGTCTTCCTTCCTCTGTCCTGATGACATACCAAGTACCTTCCTAGCTGTCTCCCTCACTATTTCTGCAGTGGTTTTCCAGCCATCTGGCAACTCTTCACTACCACCCAGTGCCTGTCTTAACTCCTGCCTGAACTCCACACAACAGTCTTCCTTCTTCAACTTCCACCATTTAATCTTCGGCTGTGTCTTCACTCGCTTCCTCTTCTTGGTCTCCAAAGTCATCCTACAGACCACCATCCGATGCTGCCTGGCTACGCTCTCCCCTGTCACCACCTTGCAGTCTCCAATCCCTTTTAGATGGTGCCTTCTACATAAGATATAGTCCACCTGTGTGCACTTTCCTCCACTCTTGTACGTCACCCTGTGTTCCTCCCTCTTCTTGAAATATGTATTCACCACAGCCATTTCCATCCTTTTCGCAAAATCGACCACCATCTGTCCTTCCACATTTCTCTTCTTGACTCCATACTTTCCCATCACCTCCTCATCACCTCTGTTCCCTTCACCAACATGTCCATTGAAGTCCGCTCCAATCACCACTCTCTCCTCCTTGGGTACCCTCTCCACCATGTCGTCCAACTCATTCCAGAATTCTTCTTTTTCATCCATCTCACACCCAACTTGCGGGGCATATGCGCTGATAACATTCAGCAATAAACCTTCAATTTCCAGCTTCATACTCATCACTCTGTCTGACACTCTCTTCACCTCCAGCACACCCTTGACATACTCTTCCTTCAGAATTACCCCTACCCCATTTCTCCTCCCATTCACACCATGGTAGAAGAGTTTGAACCCACCTCCGATACTCCTGGCCTTACTCCCCTTCCACCTGGTCTCTTGCACACACAGTATGCCTACCTTTCTTCTTTCCATCATGTCAGCCAGCTCTCTCCCTTTACCAGTCATAGTGCCAACATTCAAAGTTCCAACTCTCACCTCCACATGCCTACCCTTCCTCCTCTCTAGCTGCCTCTGGACATGCTTTCCTCCTCTCCTTCTCCTTCACCCAACAGTAGCATAGTTTCCACCGACACCCTGCTGGTTAATAGTACCGGTGGCGGTCGTTGGTAACCCGGGCCTCGACCGATCCGGTATGTAAGTCTTATTTATGATCCGCATATTTGATTTGGCAAAGATTTTACGCCAGATGCCCTTCCTGACGCAACCCTCCCCATTTGTCCGGGCTTGGGACCGGCACTAAGGATGCACTGGCTTGTGCATCCTCAGTGGCTGGGTTCTGTTACACTTTACTGACCAGTCTTTAATAAATACAGTATCTTGTTTTATCATTTACTCACTGCTGTATTGCTGATTGTATGTCTACATTTCTTTGGTTCAAATAATAACAAAAATTTGATCAGAAAAAAAAAGAAGAGATAAGTCAACTAGAAGTGCCAGTGTGCATTGGGTTTAAGAAACATCCAATCACAGAGCTCAAAATTCTGTTGCCTATACTGGTTCTAGTTTGTAGCAAGCTAAACTATTCAGATGATATAACCTAGCAGTGATGTCAATCAGCTTAACAACAAGAACTATTGTTTTGTATTGTTTTGTTCCCGGCTGCCGCCGATGGTCTGCAGCGCATCGATGTGCATTGTATTGCTTTCTTTATTCTGGGACGGCACGGTGGATTCAATTTACATTCGATAACTTACATTTTATCTTGTTCTCCCCACAGTAATGGCCGCTGAGGCTCAGGTATGCTGTAGCTTTTGACATACTGAACAGACTAAAAAACTGTGATTTCTCAGAATCAAAGTTGAAGCCTTTATAACCGATGGCCATGAATTAACCCAATACTCTTGCTTAATCATGTGAGAGGCTTACTCATCCTGTGTTTCTGTGTTGAGTATTACTGTGGTAAACGTTAAAAGTAAAACAGGTGGACTAGATGAGGAAAAACTCAAGGAACCAGTGGCGTCACCCACTTCTCCACTCCACTGGCCACTTGTCAGGATGGTGTCACAGCTGCAGTTTTAATTGTCGTAGCACCTGCTACACCACATGATCATGGTGGAAATACTCTGACATTGCTGGAACTGGATTAGCCCTCTATCGACTGCTCTAACCCCATCACACTCGATGACCGAGACAACTGACCATTTTTTGGTCATTGTAGGATGGTGACAGATGTATAACGACCGAAACCAACGACCACTTTCATGATCAAATGTGGGTGTGTGCATTAACTAGAGTTTCGATGGCCATGTGTACTATTCGCAGAGGATTGGGGAATAGTTTCAATCACAGCATTGGAAAATGGCGACAGATGTACTCTTAGCCCCCCCCCCCCCCCCGCCGCCGCCATCTTACAATGCTGTGATTGCAACTATTCCCACCCAAAGCACTTCACACTGAAGGGAGTGACTCACTTCAACCACCATCAATGTGAAGCAACCACCTGGTTGATGCATGGCAGCCATTTCACGCCAGAACACTCACCACACATCAGCTTGAGGTGGAGAGGGAGGAATCGTTGAGCCAATTACATGGGGGAATGATTAGGTGGCCAGCTGGAGAGAGCCAGGTTAGGAATTTTGCCAGGACACCCAGGAACCCCCTACTCTTTGTGATAGGTGCCATGGGATCTCTAATGACCACAGTGAGTCAGGACCGCAGTTTAACGTCTCCTCCGCAGGACAGCATCTGCTACAGCGTAGTGTCCCCATCACCATTCTCGGATTTGATATTTGTTGTTTTCATTAGGACCAGGGGAAAGACTGCCCCCTACTGGCCCACCAACATCACTTCCGGCAGCAACTCAAGTTTTTCCAGGAGGTCTCCCATTCAAGTACTAGCCAAGCCCATACCTGCTTAGCTTCCGTCATTTGGCAGAACCAAGGTACATGGCTGCCGGCAATAACTCTGTCCTTTGGGTGATCTGTGGAATGATGAGACTACAGTGTTTTTGTTATACATTTGTAGCTGCCACCGGTCCCCCTCTTCCGCATGTTTGATCAGCTAAACAACCAATCAGCATTGCTTCTCCAAGAAGGGACAATCACCACAAGTGAGACAAGGAGACTCGGAAATGAAAACTGACAACATATGTCTAATAAGACAAAAATAGATGCTAACATGTCCATCCATCCATCCATTATCCAAACCACTTATCCTGCTCTCAGGGTCGCGGGGATGCTGGAGACTATCCCAGCAGTCATTGGGCAGCAGGTGGGGAGACACCCTGGACAGGCCGCCAGGCCATCACACAGGGCTGACATATACACACTTGTCGACATATACACACACAATTGTATGCTAGCATGTGTTCGACAAAATAGAATTAAATCGAGCATAAGTGTCCTCGCTTCCATCAACAAAAAGCTGGACATACTCGTTACATTACATGAAGATTTTACCGAGTTGCGAGCCAGCCTGGACTTCCAGATGGATGTCATTAAAAAAGAAAACAAATTAATGAAAGAGACTATCCTGGATGTACAAAGGAAAAGTATGCATGACAACCTCATTTATTCTGGGATCCCGAGAGCACCACTGAGAGCCCAGAAAAGACAGTGAAAAACATTCTCCTCTGCACTGAAACTCCCACCGGATACCGTGAACCAGATCCCCTTCTACCAGGTCCGCCGACCGGGCAACCACGTGGCAACCCGACCCCGGTCCATTATTGCCAAATTTGAAAATTTCCGGCAAAGGATTTCATCAAAAGCAGAGGATGGGAGCTGAAGGGAACCAAGTTTGGACTTAATGACCAGTTCCCTTGGGAGATCATGGAGAGACAGAAGGTCCTGTACCCCATCCGGAAAGAGAACATCCAGAAGGGTAAATGGGTATCATTGGTAGTGGACAAACTATATATAGATGGCCAATGGTTCCGTGATGCCTCCACCACACCCTGGTTATTTTGAGTGCTATGATAACTGAGACAGAAAAAAACAACAGGATTGTCGATATTGCTCACCTTCTCAACCTCTCTCTTCTCTAATTCCCTTTTCTAGACCTCTCTCCACTCTCACTCTATTCACTGTCCCACTGCATGACTCACGATCAAATGTTCTATGTTCACTTTCGTCTTTTTGTCTGTCATAACGTTCTATATTTATCCTTATCCATTTGTCTGTTCTCTGTGTAGCTCTGAAGTATGCCCACAGCTTTATCGCTACACAGCAACGGCAGAAATAAAGGTAAAGGAGAAGAACACCTTTCTTTGCTATAAAGGAATTACACCTATCCTACACAGATTAATGGACTGGGTCTACGGGTACTATCTCTTTCATACTTATTTCTCTCTCTCTCTCTCCCTAGACCACTCACACACTCATTTTTCAAGCACCCTTTAACCAGTCACAATGGCATTTATTAAGTTTGTTAGCTGGAACGGGAGGGGCATAGGCTTACCAGCTAAACAGTACAACCCTAAGTCATCTCTCTAGGAGCCACCCCACCTTCTATTTACCACAAGAAACTCACCTCACTGCATCTGAGCACTTAAAGCTAAATGGGTTAATCAGATCTTCTCTGCATCATACAACACTAAAACAGAGGCGTCTCTGTATTGATTAATAAAAGCCTCCCATATCAGAGTAATACAACCATCTCTGACACAGAAGAAGGGCATCACATCATTATCGATGGAAGTATAGGAAAAACAAAATTAATCATAACTAATGTTGATTGCCCCAATGAGGATGACCCCCAACAAAAAGTCACACCATATTATCAAAACTTGTGGAATTCTCAGACTCAAATATTACAGTAAGAGGAGACTTTAACACAGTACTTGACCCTGAATTTAGACCGCTCACAAACAAGAGATGATCACAAGTCCTGGCGCTCTTCTGACATTATAAAACAATATATGAGGGATCTTGCTCTTGGCGATTGTTGGCAATCAAAAAATCCACATAACAGAGATTACTCATCATTCACCACCACACAGAAGCTCTTCCAGAACTGACTTCTTCTTCTTCTTTTTTTAACCAAGTAACTCTGTTATATCCAAAATTACCCTGAAATCCATCCCCATTGTTATCTCTGATCACAGGCGGATTAGTTTCAGTTTGATTGATGGCACCAACCCAAAACCTCCTGGTAGGAGGTGGTTTAGTGCCTCACTTTTTAAAGACAAAGAATTTAACAAGTTCTTTTGCAGAGAATGGACATCCTCCATCAATCTGAATGACTCTACAGAAATTTCACCATCGGTACTCTGGGAAACGGCCAAGGCACTTCTGAAAGGTAATCTTATTCCATCTCTCCACACAAGAAAAAGAAAGCGCTGACCATTGTTTATTATGAAAGATTTTGTCAGCGACTTAAAAAGCTTAAAAGAAAAAAGTTAAAAAAGATTGTCTCGGGTTTTATCGCCCAATGTGTCCACCACATTTTATGGTTATTCCTGGAAAGCCCTAAGGTGGCCAAAATTGCACAATTGCTGGGCTGAGCTCATAGAGTGTTCTTGTATTTGGATTACATTTGACAAAGGAGGTACAGTCCCAATGATGCTAGTTACAACAGTCTGCTTAATTTCTTTCTGGACCATCTTCATCCTTAGGCAGTGGACCTGATATCATGTACACTCTATGAAACTGGTATTGAACACACGCCTAGTGCATCTTATCAGACTGATCATCCATCCATCCATCATGCGAACCGCTTATCCTGATCTCAGGGTCACGGTGATGCTGGAGCCTGTCCCAGCAGTCATTGGGCGGCAGGCGGAGAGACACCCTGGACAGACCACCAGGCCATCACACAGGGCCGACACACACACACACACACACACACACACACACACACACACACACACACACACCTAGGGACAGTTTAGTATGGTCGATTCACCTGACCTACATGTCTTTGGACTGTGGGAAGAAACTGGAGCCCCCGGAGGAAATCCACGCAGACACGGGGAGAACATGCAAACCCCACACAGAGAATGACCCAGGATGACCCCCAAGGTTGGATTACCACGGGGCTCGAACCCAGGACCTTCTTGCTGTGAGGGGACTGCTCTAACCACTGCACCACTTTGCTGCCTCAGACTGATCGGTTGAGTTAAATTAGAGAAGAGAGACTTTATTAGTCTTTCAGCTGACACACACTGGACACACATATACATACACACACACACACACACACACACACACACACACACACACACATATGCAGGGAGTGGTGGCTAAAGAAATGAAATGTTCCTTCTGCATTTTCCCATCTCACTGTCCTTCCTCCAGGAGCAGCCAGCAGCACTTTCCTTCAGTGCCCGGGACCAATTCCAGGTGGATGGATATCCATGTCGTGGTCAGGGCTGGGACAGGAGAGCGTTTTGCATGCTTTTGTTGAGGTTCTTTTTGATGTTGGAGGAAACCCACGTGAGCACGACGATAACATGCAAACTCCACACAGAAAGGCCCCTTGTCGAGATGTAACCCACCTGAGCATGGGGAGAACATGCAGAGTACACACAGACAGCCACTGCACACCGACAAGACTGGGGGACCTTGCAACTCTCCCAGTGCCAACCCCAGGACAGGTGGGAATCGAACCCAGGACCTTTTTGCTGTGAGACAGCAATACAAGCATTGTCCCACAGAGTCAAGGGGGTTTAAATCTGTTCGAGAAAAAGTGTTTGTGCATGGTTAAATAACATGAAATGCCATGGGAATTGTTTGGCAATTCCAACTCAACGTGCAAAGATTTCCAGGAAAACGCTAAATGCTAATGCTAATGCTAAATGCTATTCTTACAATGAATTGTATTCTCACAACGAATTTGTTCTCTGTATTTAACCCATCCTATTGTATAGGAGCAGTGGGCAGCTGCAGCGCCCGGGGACCAACTCCAGTTCTTCTTTCTATTGCCCTGCTCAGAGGCACAGACAGGAGTATTAACCCTAACATGCATGTCTTTTTGACGAGGGGAGGAAACCGGGGCACCCGGAGGAAACCGACGCAGACATGGGGAGAATGTGGAAACTCCACTCAGAAAGGACCTGGGACGGCCTGGGGTTCGAACCCAGGACCTTCTTGCTGTGGGGCAACAAAATTTGCACAAAGGTGAGCAGATTTCAGACTTATTCTCTGTATTCAGAACCAGACCCTTGGCAAAGGGTTGTCATGAAAATGCTTTTCTAGACCATGACCTGTACCAGTCTACTATGCCCCTCACAGTTGGAATAGCAACCACATGAAAGGAGGGGTGATGAGAGAGCAAATATAAGTCACTTACCTAGTAATGCTTGGAAAGTCGGGGGCTGTAAGTAATTATGACCACCATATAGGGGTCTGCCATCTTTGAAAAGTTTCTTCTGATAAAACAGGCACAGAGAAATTAATGTTGACAAAGATTAACCAGGGCTTTTTAACATAACCCAATAAATTTGCATTACACTTTTAAACAGTGGACACACAGTTTTGCTACTGTGTAATTGCAGACAGCCGTGAAAGCTGCCTGAAGAGGATTTAATATTTCACTTCATGGGAAATTTATACGACATTTTATGATGCTATTTTATGGAACACTCATTGGCAGAGAACAGGTTTAAACGTCATGCCATTGTTTGAAGGGAATGTTTGAAGCGAAATCTCTAAATCAGCCTTGGAAAGGCAAAGATTAAGAGAATATGAAATTACTTTCCCAGGTGAATATATCACTAACGTATGCATGTTTGTTCTTGATGTCAATGACCAATAAAATTTATTCAAAAAAAGAAATAAATGGGGTGTCTGGGTACTGTGGTGGTCTATTCCGTTGCCTACCAACACGGGGATCGGTGGTTCGAATCCCTGTGTTACCTCCGGCTTGGTCGGGCGTTCCTAGAGCCACAATTGGCTGTGTCTGCGGGTGGGAAGTCGGATGTGGGTATGTGTCCTGGTCGCTGCACCGGCGCCTCTTCTGGTCGGTCGGGGCGCCTGTTTGGGGAGGAGGGGGAACTGGGGGAAACAGTGTGATCCTCCCACGCGCTACGTCCCCCTGGTGAAACTCCTCACTGTCAGGTCAAAAGAAGCAGCTGGCAACTCCACATGTATTGGAGGAGATGTGGTAGTCTGCAGCCCTGCCCGGATCGGCAGAGGGGGTGAAGCAATGACTTGGAAGAGTGGGGTAATTGGCCGGATACAATTGGAGAGAATGGGGGGGTGTCTAAAAATAATTAATTAATTAAATACCTTAATCAATATGCACAGAATGTGTAGGGAAATTTGTCTTGGTTAAACATTTGTAGAGACATCAATACTGACACACGTGGTACAACATAACTTCACATACACGGCGGTACACAGCATGGTATGGACAGTAGACTACATATGCTGTCATTCATATAAACATTCAATGGAGGAGGATACACAAATCCTATGACTACTGCTGAAGGGTTTCTAAGACAACAGATGTAAGGCGAGCCTGTCTACGAAACGTCTGGGGTACACTGAGGGAAAATGTCAGCATTGGGAAATAGCGCTCCCCTCATTTGTTTCACTGTCATTTCTTTCCCCAATCACTGAGGTGCCAAAGAAATTACAGACAGGCCATGGACCCTGCTGAGAGTGCAAACATTGATGGGAATCAGTATTGACATTGGTCTAAAAGGATCACTTAGCCTTCTCTTTACCCTGCTCATGGCCTCCGGATCCTCAAGGCCTCTTCATACAAAAACAGGCTGCTAACATGGTTCTCCATTGGCACTCACCCTCTCTTGCGATCGCTGAGAAAACACAAGGAACATTAATGCCTAATGCCCCATAAAATTCTGACATCACCTTTCCACAGGAGAGGAGGACACACTCGATTTGATGGGCTAATTGTGTGTGGCATAATTAATCAATGTCTCCTGAACAGCAAATTCCCACATGCACGTTCCCAATGTCGCATGAATGCCGCCACAAGCATGGGGGGGGGGTAATTTAATTTTCATTTATTTATTCTCTTTTATCGAGTGATTTAGTCATTATTGGCAGACAGCTGTCACTTCCGCTCGCGAGGAGACGGACGCCGAAGAGGACCGGGCAGGTTGGACTTTAAGTCCTACTTGACTATGTGCTGACTGACTGGACAGTTTAGTGTAGTGGGGGAAGTAAGTCTACTCCTCACCTGGGCAACACTGCAGTGCCGGCAGAACTGAAGGCCTCGCACATCATTAGGGCCTGGCCGTTTCTTAATCAGGAGATAATTAAACAACGATAGACTCTGCAAAATTCCACTGGCACGCACGGCCACACACACACACACACACACACACACACACACACACACACACACACACACACACACACACACACACACACAGAGCCAGGGACAGCCAGCTTGCTAGAGGCAGACATGAGAACATAAATACGACAGCAAAACAGTGTAAAAATGTCTCCGTTTCATGCAAAGGCATTGCACCAGTCCCCGTGGTCTAAAGCAATTTGGGTTTAAAGAGGAAATATCCCAGCCATTTCCAGTAACAACCATTATGTTTTATATTTCACTGCGAAACAGTCCTCACGCCAAAGTGATAATAATATGACTGAAAATACAGGCAGGCATACATTAATGATAAGGATGTCATTGTATTTTTTATGGCGACGTAATGCTTTAAAATGAGCTAGCAGAGGACCATAACCTGCAACAGACAGGCAGCAAATCTGTGAAATAATTGCAACATTAAGCTTAAGCAGCATGTGATATGCATCTATATGGGTAAAAGGGGGATATCTGCAGCGGACACAAAGGAGGTGAAGGGAATCTCCTCAGAGAGGAACCATGGCATTGCCTTTCTCATTTGAGTCTCAATATAGCGAGTTATTTATTCATGAGATAAATGCAGAGATAGCAGTGTTAACCAGTGTTAGTAAGACAAAGTCGTAAAACGCAAAAACACTAAGCAATCAAAATCAGCCTACTATAACTCTATGAAATGTTCATGGAGTTGATTTATTTTCCATATATATATATATATATATATATATATATATATACATTATACCCCAGCAAATAATGGGGATTCAGTCACAATCAGATTCCACCATCATCACAGTAAGGATGCCCGCCACCCACTGAATCCTTTAGTGGATCGGATTTCCATTGGTCAGCATCCTGATCAATTTTAAGTGTCTCTTGACTTAGTTGTCCATCCTCCTAAACAAGTGATCACTGTCTACATAATGTATATGATTACCGGCAGGCTATGACTGATGTCCAGGGAAAGAGAGGAGACATCATTTGAATACATCGCATAAACAGAGGCTTGGTCAGTGCTTGGGGTACAGTGATACAGTGAATGTACATTGTTGATCTTGAACTTCATGGTTGTTAATGACAATTTAAATTGTCACACTAGGCTGACGAGTTACCCCTTTTCTCATTAAAATTTCAATGAATGCCAGAGTGGGCTGAATTCCCCTAAATTAAGATTGACATTAGGAGCAGAACTTGGCAGAAGGAGATTAATTCCACACAGCATCTTCAAGGTCCTCACGTAACTTCAACTCATCAAGCATTTAAAAGTCATCTGCATGCTCTCAACACATGGAGAACATGACATCATTTTTATATATATATATATCAACATGGATACAGGAAAAAAGATTTTAATACATAGCAGTACTGTTGATATTCCACTCATTAGTCAAGCACTCAACACCATTGACAGTTTCAGAAAAAATGCTATATATATATATATATATATATATATATATATATATATATATATATATATATATATGCACTCCTGGATCGCCACCTTGCCATGGTGGAGAAGCTTGCATATACTAATGATCCTAAGAGCTATGCTGTCCGGAGCTTGGCTCCTGGTAGGGTCACCCAAGGCAGATAGGTCAAGGGGGAGGTTCCTGATGAAGTGTGATCCAACAAAGACCTCAACAGCGGAACTGGCAGAAGATGTCTCCAGGTCACAACAGCAGCGAAGGCGGATAAAGGCTGCAACAGAGGGTGGTCCCCAGTTGTCTTGGTTCTCCATGCCATTGGACTTTGGCCACCCCGTCAAGGACTGTGTGGTGGCTGCAGGTGCATCAGCCTCTCAACGTAAAAAAAGCCGCCTATAAGAAATCTCCGCATAGTCCTTTTTTTTCTTCTTTTTTTGAGCCTTGGGGGTGGGGGGGATTCCTACATGTTTTTTTTGTTGTTGTTGTTCTTCTTCTTCTTCGTGTGCCTTGTATACCTGTTCCAAAAAAACTTGAAAATTGGAAAATAAAGTTTTCCAAAAAAAAAGAAAACCAAAGCCGTCTAGCGCAGGCGTCCTCCCATTATGCGGCTCCAGGATTGGCCTCTACACCCATCTGACGACCCAGAGGGACCCAGAAGGACGACAGTCATACTCAACCCTGAGTGACCGCCGATGATGACGATGATATAATATATCCATTTCTATGTAGGCATTTAGTTGACCCTCCTGAGTGACTTCAAATGAGAGCAACTGAACAGCAAACAACCAATATTAGGGGGCACATAGGTCAGAAATGCAGCATCACCCTGATTATAGATGTTTTAAAATATTTGTATGACCAAAGACCGATTAAATTCAAATCCCAAAATCAGTTTTCAAAATGGCAGTAAGAAATAGCCTCTGTCAGGTGCATGAGTTTATCAGCCCTGCGTGTGGCTTTGGGTCTAAAACTTGGTTAGGGTAACAATTTATCACGTAAATCAAACACCTGTTAAACATCTAAGTCAGGCAGCCAGTCTTTGATGTCCTCTAAATGAGAAAGACGTGTCTGACCTAGCTTTGTTCTGCTACCCACAAGCTTAAACATCACAGACTGCAGACCCTTCCAGATGCTTTGTTGGGGGGGGGGGGGGCACAGACTACATTGGGACAACTGTTGATTGAACTCCTCTTGGCTTTGTTGAAGTTTTCACCATTTCAGTATTGCAACCCAGACGTTTAAAAGAAACAGAGGGTCAGGGCTACCGGGTGTAGGACCCAAAAGCAGAACGAGACAGGATGGGGGGAATAGCCAAAGAGGCACGTTTATTGTCTGCCGGGTTTAGGTAGGGACAAGGCCCTCAGACAGGCGGTGGGCTTAGCGGGGGCGTGGTTCCCGTACCGGCGGTGGGCTTGGCAGGTTCGAGGTTCTCCTACAGGCGGTGGTCTTGGCAGGGTCATGGTACTCGTACAGGCGTGGTCCAGGCAATGGCAGGGAGGTCAAAGGCGATGGGCTTGGCAGGTCCGTGGTTCTCATACAGGCAGTGGTCTTGGCAGGGTCGTGGTATTCGTACAGGCATGGTCCAGGCAATGGCAGGGAGGTCAAAGGCGGTGGGCTTGGCAGGTCCGTGGTTCTCATACAGGCGGTGGTCTTGGCAGGGTCGTGGTACTTGTACAGGCGTGGTCCAGGCAATGACAGAGAGGTCAAAAGGCTTGTAGTGGTACAATGATCTGGAATCATCTGGAGATGATTATCCTGGCCGAGATAGGTTGACCGGCCTGATTGGAGATGCAGGTCAGGTGTGAGCTCTGGAGAGCTCCAGGTGAGGTCGATTAACCAGATGAGCTAGGCAAGGCAGTGGGAGCGGCCTGACGAGGACAGGGCTGACGAGGCAGGGACATGACACAGAGAAGTGCAACTATTTGGGTTTTGCTAAATTTGCTGAAAATCGCTCTTTTATTTCTCAATATTAGTAATTTGTATGCATGTTCATTTTGGGTTATTTACTTCACTCCACCACGATTTACAGCATAAACATTTGGGATATGCATAGTCCTTCATCCAAAACATTAACTCATCAAGGTAAACAATAAGTCACTGAAAACTGTCAAATTCTAGTCATCAATGACAGTTTTATTTTTCATTATAAAGCAATTTGTAATGAATGTAAATTACATTTTCAGAGAACTTTGCCCAACTCTACTTATTTTGTATGGATAGCATCTATAACCCGTTCTTCTAAATGATTAAAAAAACCTCTCTCTGAATAAAATTAAATCCTTTCAGCTGTTTGAATAAGCTTTTTCAAAGCAAATTTGATTCAGAACCATGTCCAACATCCTCAATTAACTTTAAATTCCCTACAGGTAGTGAGTGACCTGTTATATCACACTCAAAATGAACATACACGCTCAACAATTCCCAACTGAAATGTCAATCTGCAGTGCCTGCAGTTCTTTCAATTAAAAGAATCACCAAAAATCACATATGAAAATGAAAATTCCCATTAAATGACATTTTATAGGTGCTGCACCAATTCTTTCTATGTTTCAAAATGAAGGTTCTGACTGAACCCACTCAGTCAGATCATCACAAAGAGTGGATATGGATACAGGTTCAGAAGTGGCGTTACCCTCAGCCACCTCCTTTACATGGATGACAAGCTGTTTGCCAGGAATGAGTAAGACTGACTCACTGATCCACCTCAGCAGGATCTACAGCGACGACATCGGGATGTCATTCGGACAGGACAAGTGCATTTGAATGGTGGCAAAAAGATGAAAGGTGGTGAACACTGAAGGGGTTGAATTATCAGATGGAAGGATAACAGACATACATAACAGTTACAAGTACCTGGGTATTCCACAGGCAAATGGAAACCATCAGGGGGCAGCAAGAAGGTCAGCTACAGCCAAATACCTCCAGAGAGTGAGGCATGTCCTGAGGAGCCAGCTCAATGGGAAGAATAAGATCCAAGCCATCAACACATATGCCCTACCAGTCATCAGATATCAAGCTGGAATAATAAGCTGGCCAAAGGAGGAGAAAAAGGTCACAGATATCAGGACACAGAAACGCCTCACAATGTACAGAGGGTTCCACCTGAAGTCCAGCAGCCTGAGACTATACGATAAGTGAAAAATGGGGCCGAGGGTTACTGAGTGTAAGAGCCACTATCCAGGATGAAACAAGGAACATCCACGAGTACATCAGAAAGAGGGCTCCCAAGGATGAACTGCTGAGTGCAGAAGACAGAGCGTGTGGAGATAGAAGAAGAGGAGGAATCATGGAAGATCAAGCCCCTCCATTGGATGTACCATCAACAGACAGAAGACATAGCTGATATTGAGAAATCCTACCAGTAGCTAGAAAAGGCTGGACTGAAGGACGGCACTGAGGCTCTGGTCATAGCAGCACAAGCACAGGCACTCAGCACCAGACCACTTGAGGCAGGGGTCTACCACACCAGACAAGACCCAAGATGCAGGCTATGCAAAGATACCCCTGAGACAGTCCAGTACTTAGTAGCAGGGTGTAAAATGCTAACTGGGCAAGCGTACACCGAAAAGCATAACCAAGTGGCTGGGACAGTGTACAGGAATATTTGTACTGAATACAGACTGGAAGTCCCCAAGTCCAAATGGGAGACACCGCCAGAGGTGGTTGTGAATGCCAGAGCTAAGATCCTGTGGGACTTCAAGTTCCAGACTGACAAGCAGATGCTGGTTAACCAACCAGACATTATGGTGGTCTACAAGGAACAGAAGACAGCAGTAGTGATCGATGTAACCATCTCGAGTGATGGCAACATCAGGAAGAAGAGCATGAGAAGCCAGAGAAATACCAAGGGCTGCAGGAAGAGCTAGGTCAGATGTGGAAGGTGAAATCCACGGTAGTCCCAATGGTAATAGGAATACTGGGGCCTGTGACCCCCCCCCCCCAAACTGGGAGAGTGGCTCCAGTAGATTTAAGGAACAACATCTGAGGTCTCTGTCCAGAAGGGTGGAGTCCTAGGAACAACTAAAATACTGCGCAGATCCCTCAACACACCATCCAAAAAAGGGGAATGAGAGGGAGATTTATATCTATCTATCTATCTATCTATCTATCTATCTATCTATCTATCTATCTATCTATCTATCTATCTATCTATCTATCTATCTATCTATCTATCTATCTATCTATCTATCTATCTATCTATCTATCTATCTATCTATCTATCTATCTATCTATCTATCTATCTATCTATCTATCTATATATATCTACACACACACACACACACACACACACACACACACACACACACACACATATCTAAACATTCATAAAGAGATGTGAGTATAACCAGAATATAGGATAGTTTAAAGAAACTCTGTAACACAGATTCTTAATTGTATCCTTGTCAAGATATCCTGGGTGCGAATAGCCATTTATTTTTTCATACCATTTACTGCTTTGACCCCAGGTTTAACCATCGCTCATTTCACTGACGTAAACTCTCTTTTTGAGACGTAAACACTTTGTAATAGCAGCTTCGGCAGCCTATCTCTTTTTTTTCTTTTTAAAAATCTTTTGGAAAGTTAAATTGAGTTGCAAAATATGTCTGACGTGTAGTAATAAAAAGAGAATCAACCAACCAACTGATGTTAAGGTGGGAGCAACATAGTTTGCTGCATGCTGGAAAAATGAACTCGGAAAAAAAAAAAACCTAGGAAAAAAAGAGTGGTTTTTAAAATGGCCATTATACTTTTTTTTTTGCAGCAGACTTCATAATAACGTCTGTGATTTAAGAAAATAGCAGCGCACCACATGCATAATGCTCAAAAATATGTCCTCTCTTTTGTTACTGAAGTAAGGTGGCTACCGACAGACAGCCCTTTGACGTTGTGTTTGAAATGACTTGTTCTATTGACGACTACAGCGTACGCTGGCGGCTGGGACTCCGATCTGGACTGCAACAATACTGAAGTATTTCAATGCAGGGCTTATTGACCAGGGAGGGGGAAATGAAGCGCGTGCTCTCTCGAGGAGCAATTGAAACACAGCACCACATGTGGCGGGGCGTATCAGGGGGACGGGTGTCTGTGGTGGCTGCAAAGATCAAAAGCAGGGGACACGCCGCTATCTGCAGTCATTTCATAGCCCCAACTGCCCCCCCGACCTGCCCCCACCCTCGAGCCTCTTCTTTCCTTTTTACCCCAACATATAAAACAACACTAATCATAAAAAGGTTTACATCTGTAACAACCACAGTGAGAGTCCCATTTCAGTGATGAAAGAATGAGTTTTTAGTTATGGAACCAGGTTGGCCCCACATTTAGCTTCATATTTTGTGCAAAAACAACAGCATGGCATCCACTGGGTCTTTATTTCGGCTCTGTTCACCATACTATTTTCATTCAGAGCATGACACTGAACTCAACAAATGTCTTTTCATCACAGTATGAGCTCTTCCGAGGGGACGGACAAAAGCAGAGGTAGACATGGAATAGCTAGATGTCAACTATCATGCGCTACTATGAAACATGTATGAGACTATAAGACCTCTGCCACAGTGGATGTTGCTGCTGCATGTGAGGTCTGCGAGGCAGGGCTGTAAGAGGGGAAGGCTCAAATCAGGTGCACTTAGCCAGTCATTCCACCACCTACCTACCTGCAACTCAGCCTTTAGAATTCCCATTCTCAGGAAAATGCACAGGCAAGCTTAGAAGTGGATCAGATTGTGAAAAATGAAATACAAAATAAGCCACTGATCTGTATTAAAGTACTCATCGACCTGTGAGACACAGAATTTTCTTCGTCGTCTCATCTGCATAAACGTACAGTAGAAATGAATATAACACAGCCCCTCCGCACTACATGATGCCAGCTGGGAGGGTAGTGAAGATACCAAACCAAAAGCCCTTCTCTGAGGGATTTCTGTGTAAGAAGACGATTTTGTTCTCTTGCTGTCCAATATATATTACTTTCGGCATTTCGGCAGCTAAGACGAGATCTCATTTCAGCATCGTGCCTGAGAGAAGAGGCTTAGCGGAGATGACAGGCCTCTGTCAGGGCCTCGGCGACTGCAAAATTAGGGTTACACAATTACACAGAGTTTCACAAGCACCACCAAAAGACCTCGCCATAATTGGATCCTTTTTAGGGGGTTTCAAGCCCACTTCTTTGAGATACAGTCAGAGCATCCTGAGGAACGGGTTTTACTTTCTTCTCTCTCTTTCATCTGGTTTGCATGTTCTCTGGCCCGAGCAAAAAACTAAGAAACAATACGGTTAGAAGTTCTGTCGTGTTAAGCTCCACCAATTTTGAGCAGGCATGACAACATGTAGCGCAACATAGGGCACCAGAGAGTGACGACATAAAATAATCTTCACTGTGGATAAAATCATCTGGTACCAAAAAAAAAAAAAAAATCAAGAAATTGAATTTTTAGATGACTATCAATAACAACAATACTTTTATGCAAAATAGTAGGTTGAAACTGGTACATTCATATTTATGATTAATGCTTATCTGAATAAAATATAGACTTTTGCAGGCAGTTTGCATGCTAGTCCTCTGTCCTTTTGTTTTTTGTATTTTGAATTTCTAGTGCACTTCAACACCTTAGCAGGGAATATAAAACCATGTGCTAGAAATCTTGGTGTTGTGTTTGATCAAAATCTGAATTTTGGCCATCACATTCAGAAATTGGTTCAGTCTTGTTTTTCACAACTCGGAAATATTGCCAAGTTCAGTTCAGCATTGTCCAAGAACATCGCTGAGCAAATCCGTCATGCTTTTATCTCTTCCCGCCTGGATTACTGTAACTCCATATTTTCTTGTTTGAGCGAGTCTGCAATTGCTTGACTTCAGCTGGTTCAGAACACAGCAGCCAGGCTTCTGACAAACTCTAAACAAAGAGAGCATATTACTCTGGCCCACTTACACCGGCTTCCTGTATGCTTCAGAATTCAGTTCACGAGCCTCCTGATCACATTCAAAGCCCTCAACGGTATGGCATATTATATTTTTGAACTTATAACCCAATACCCTGCACCAAGATTACTCAGATCTTCTGTCCAATTGCTTTTAAGTGTCCCACGGTCCAGGCTCAAAGGGGGGCCATGCTTTTATCGTTTTAGCTCCAGCACTATGGAATCGCCTCACCCTCGCCGTCCGGGCAGGCAGCTGAGTCTGTACCACATTTCAAAAACCTTTTCAAAACACATTTGTATGGGCTAAAGTTTTTTTTATAAGTTTGTTGCTTTGCAATTCCTGTTGGTTTTTATTTTTCTTCTAATCTTGTTTTGCTTGTTTATATTGCTTTTATTGTTGCGTGTCTCTGCATTTTTTTAAATTGCATTTTTTTTACTTGCTGTTTTCATGTTGTGTATTATTATGCATTTTTACTATCAACTGTTGAGCACTTTGTATCTGCTGTTTTGAAAACTGCTATATAAATTTACTTAGTTACTGCTTACATACTCACTTACTTACTTGCTTGCTTACTTACTTTTTTAACCTGTTTATGTACTTACTTTCTTACTCACTTACTTACTTGATTGATTGCTTGCTTGCTTACTTATTTACTTACTTGACTGATTTTCTCAGACTACAAACAAGGTGTACCAGCCACTGTCACTCATGCCATCAGCTTATCAGTAAATAGTCTGCACCCATGCAAAAAAATGGCATACTTGGACCAAACCTTAGTCTATAACAAAATGCATCAAAATATATCATAACACAGTTCGAAAGTAACAAAGATTGTTTATCCAGTCGAAGCATTGCCACATTGGCATTGCACTTCAATCTTTCTGCCTGCTGGAGGTGTTTCTAACACATATACATGTTTGTTGCTGCACCAGTTGGTGCAACCCAACCAGAATATTTCAATAGCATTTTATGGAGACTGGACAGAGTCTCCAACTGTGGTAAGCATGTCAGTTAGAATCATATAATAATTAACATTTATTTCAATAAATTTGTTAAGGGAGGAAGTCATAGATTTTAACCTTAAGTACCACATGAAAGGGCATTTAGAGTGTTTAGCTTCTGCGATGTGATGTATTTCCTACAGAAACAGGCCGTTGGAGTGGCAGTTGATTTGAATGACATTCCAATATGAATGAACCCCAACCATTGTTTTCAAAGCCACAGAGTTTTGGGTAAAGGAAGGGGTACTGTTAGATGCGAACAGCCAAAGATGCAACTGCGTCCCATGATATTGCAGAGTGCAGATGCGTGCATTTATATTTTTATGAGGTGGGGGAATTCAAACCAAATGACTACCAGACATTTTCCCTGATCCTTGCCCGCACAATCAAAGAGATGTAACTATGAATTTGATGCCTCTCCCAGGAAGGGAAAACACAGGACTCATTAGGCGCAAATAATGGGGGCAATTGTTCTTTGAGAATTTTTTTGGCACATAATGACAGCCAAATGAGAACTCGGTGCAAAAAAAAAGAGGTAAAATGGAAGAGAAGACATTTTTCATTTCATGTGGTCTTTAAAAAAAACTATAAAAAGATAAGCTAATGCTTTATAAGGAGTAGCTACAAACAGTGATTAATAAATAAGTAATAGGGCTCTTATAAGCTTTTACAACACACTTGTTACCATTAGCAGGCAGCTTAAAAATATTAATAATAATTTTATCAGTACCGCTTGGTATGGTGTATCTAGTGCCTTCATCCTTTTTTTTAAATCTAAATTTAACCTCTTCATTATAGCGTTACCAGATTAGACATGTGGCCTTTTTTTTTTTAACATGGTGATGGTGGTCACGTAGCTCGGGTCCTGGGCTGTTTCGGTGGCATCTGGACTCTGCTTGGCATCCTCCTCATCATATTCTTCATATAATTCCATTATAATTCTGTTATCCTCTTTCAATGTTGTTTTCTGTGTGTTTTATTCTGTACACACAACATCCATTGCACGTTGTCCATCTTGGGAGAGAGATCCCTCCTCTGTTGCTCTCCCTGATGTTTCTTCCTATTTTTTCTACCTGTTAACGGGTTTTTTTTGTGGGGGGGAGTTGTTCCTTATCTGATGCGAGGGTCTAAGGACAGGATGTTGTGTTGCTGTAAATCCCCTTGGGACAAATTTGTAATTTGGGATATTGGGCTACTGGGGAAATTGGCGGCACGGTGGCGCGGTGGTTAGGGCAGTCGCCTCACAGCAAGAAGGTCCGGGGTTCGAGCCCCGGGGTAGTCCAACCTTGGGGTTCATCCTGTGTGTGGAGTTTGCATGTTCTCCCGTGTCTGCGTGGGTTTCCTCCGGATGCTCCGGTTTCCTCCCACAGACATGTAGGTCAGGTGTATTGGCCATACTAAATTGTCCCCAGGTATGAATGTGTGTGTATGTGTGTGTGTGATGGCCTGTCCAGGGTGTCTCCCCACCTGCTGCCCAATGACCGCTGGGACAGACTCCAGTGACCCTGAGAGCAGGATAAGTGGTTCTGATAATAGATGGACATTAGGCTATGCAAATAAAATTGACTTGACTGTCCAGACTAAAACATTTGCCCCAACGTTAACCTTTCATGTCACTTAAGCTAACTTTCAGGGTTGTAATAATGCCGTTATTAACAATTCCCTAAGAAGAAAATCACAGAACATTACATAAACATTATAAGTGCTCTTTCACTAATTTATTAATCACTATCGACAGCTACTCATTATAAAGTGCAACCGAAGTAAACGTTGCTGAAAGCTGTTTTCTAGTCAAGCAAGCCAGCAAGTCCAAGCAGCTCACACAATGTTCACATTTCCATCACCACTGACGGGAATGTAGGATTACATAATTTACATTCAACCTCCATCAGCTACCGATGTGGCTCACGCATCAAGTTACAGCCAAACCAGTTAAACAAGCGTCCGAGAGCAGGGAGACGTTACATTAATCGCTGCGACACCGGCAGTGTAACGTTCAGCGCTACAAGGTTATGCTATATAACGGTTATGAGAGAACTTGTTCCCATATGAGACGCTTAATAACCCTTTGGCGAGTCAATTAAACCCCAGATATGTCTTGTGTGTGGTATACCGTCAACATTATATACTCGACGGATATCTGTTTCAGAAATCTATGCATATTAATCATGTTGTGATTACTCTGATATGGAACAGGTTCAAAAAAAGAAGACATTTTCACAAGGATCACAACACCTACTGTCCCCCGAATAAACAAGAGCTTGCATGGAAGACCAGCACACACGCTGCATCTTACTACCCGCTGACTTTTGAAAATTTTTATTTTTCATGACAAAAAAGCCAAAGCGTGTCACTTTCATATTCCCCCGGTGTATATTAAAGTCCCTGAAGATCTAGGCCTCTGGGGGGGTGGGGGGTGGGGGGTGGACTTTTAAGGTGACTGCAGTGTTTATGAGAACTGATTTGTAATCGGGCAAAAAGACTTTTTCCTCTTGAGCACATTTCAGCCCTTCACACGCTGTGTGATAATTGCCACTCATTTGACAAGGCTGTTTTCATGCTCCCTTTCAACGTTTCTCTTCCATGTACACCTCCCCCCCCCCCCCCCCGAACCATCTGTGAGGCAAATTTGCTTCTTTACTGTAGGTAACTACAGTAAAGAGATGGAAAGAGATGAACAGAGGGGATAATTTTACCGGAGCACACCGATACCGCCCTCCGGTTTTTTTTTTTTTTTTTTTTTGGAGAAAGCTTCACTCAATGAATGTAAATTGATTGTAAAATATTAAGTACACAATTAAGCTGTGCTTAACCAGGACTGTAAAGAGGTTAAGCGTGCATGCTTGTGTGGTATTGTCCATGGGGTCAAAACAGGGCAGGAATTGGAGGGATGGGGCAATGTTTAGTTGTCATGTGGTTTTAAGTGTGCACCTGTGCATACTTGTACTTACAGGTGCACACATTTACACACTGCCAAATAGAAACGTTTGCACCTCTTGCCATCCCCCCACCCCCCCACCACCATACAAATGTATACAGTCTCTTATTCGCTCAGCCACACACATGCTCAGGCATGCACACAACCGCATGCAAAAAAACATCTACTGTATACCAACACACACAATCAGCCAAGCACAGTTGTTCATCTGCCGGCTTTATTAGACTGCCTTGCTGCCTTTCTGTTCACCCCCTCCACTCTACCAGTACAACCCTTCTTCCTCTCCTCATTTTCATCAAAACATTGCAGATGAGGTCCTGAGCCCAATTAATCACTCTGCAGCCCTGCTGCAGTGCCCCTCTATTAATCATCAGGCCCACCAGACTGCAAGCCTCAGAAACCCTCCTCTCTGGGAGTGGCGGTCTTGTCACTGAATGTGTACACATTCCTGCACTTGCAATCATACACGCATGCACACCCATGCAAACTTCTCACACACACACACACACACACACACACACACACACACACACACACACACACACACACACACACACACACACACACACAGACACACACACACACACACACCTACCTTCGGAGAAAACGGGTCAGGCCCAAGTGAAACAAGAACACTACTTAGGCAATGGGTGTTTGGGTCGGGGTCCTCTTTGTTCATCCTGCCCAGGTTTAAGTGATGCTGCTAAACAACTTCATCTCTTAGTGAGAGGTGCTAAACCTTCCACTGCCCCTGCCGTGCTCCCCAGCAGTCAAAAGAAAAATGGGCGCCTTAAAACAGCAAGTATGCTTCGGCAACTTATCCTGAATAAACACAACTTCAAAAACACACCACCTGGGCATCCGGGTAGCGTGGCGGTCTATCCCGTTGCCTACCAACACGGGGATAGCTGGTTCGAATCCCTGTGTTACCTCTGGCTTGGTCGGGCGTCCGTACAGACACAATTGGCCGTGTCTGCAGGTGGGAAGCCGGATGTGGGTATGTGTCCTGGTCGCTGCACTAGTGCCTCCTCTGGTCGGTCGGGGAACCTGTTTAGGGGGGAGAGGGAACTGGAGGGAATGGCATGATGCTACATCCCCCTGGCGAAACTCCTCACTGTCAGGTGAGAAGAAGCGGCTGGCGACTCCACATGTATCGGGGGAGGCATGTGGTAGTCTGCAGCCCTTCCCGGATCGGCAGAGGGGGTGGAGCAGTGGAGCAGAGTGGGGTAAGCTGGGGAGAAAAAGGGGGGAGAATCCCCCCCCAAAAAAAAACATACCACCTTACCACTAGAATTTTTCCCTTTTATAATCAGCAAATTAGATTCGGATACCAAGGCCAGAGGGGTGTGACTACAACACAGTGTGCCATTAGATAAACAGCCAATATGCAAATGAAAATAGAAGATCAACACAGTCTTGATTGTAACAGATAAGTATTTGGTGGTATATTATTGTTAGTTTATAGTCAGTTAACATTGTCTCAGTGATGCACTGCTTGGTGGTATGGTAGTATATTTACGTGATAGCCACATTTGGTTGGTGTTTGCTGGGTTTCTGGAACTTACCGCAGTTGGCAGCGTTCGACTTTGCATTTATCTGAAAGCCGTTTTCCAACTATGTTGGATCGGGGATGCTGTGAGTCACTGTTGAGCCTTCTAGAGGCGTCTGACTCAACAAAACAGCAGTGAGGGAAGGTGTCCACTTGATAACGCCATCCGCGCTAGCACCGACACACTCGACCCTCTAATAGTGGGTTTCGATAGTTTGATAAATGATGCTGCCTGTGGAAAGGGCCGCTTGATTCATGATGGCCTAGTCGGATGTCCTCTGTGGTAACCACCGGCATGTTAGTAAATTGGGTCAGGACATGAATTAATATAAGCATGTTTGTCTGGTTGAATTGGTTTTCTTTGTAGAAGTTTGCTCTGCGGTGTGACACCAGCTTTGTTACATCACATCCTGTGTAGTAGTAAACAACCTCCTGCAGTTAATTTCATGCAACATCCCTTTCTAAGAAATTCTGAAAATGAGTGAAATTGGATTAAAATCAAAGGGAATTATCTTACCCCGTTGGCAAAATGTCTCGCTTGTTATCGAAAAATAACTTTCAAAGACTCAGTATGAAGATTTTTTTTTCCAGTGTATAAACAATAAACAGAGTGGGGAGGTCCGGGAACAGCAGACATCATACTTAACGGACAAAAAACAAAATCAATATCATATGGGATGATGTGGTTGACAACAAGTATGTTAAAATGGTCCATTTTGATGAGGAACTTGGAAATAACTTGAATGATTATTTTAACAATGTCCACAGATGGTTCCTTTTTAGTTGTAACTCCCAAAATTACAATATAGTATCAGTTCATGCAAGTTAAATGTCAAGGCCTTTAGTTTTACCATGAATTACAGATTGCTTTTTTTCATCCATTTGTGTTTGTCCAGAAGTAAAAATAACTAACCTAAAAGATACTGAAAATCTGCTATATCAAAAATTCATTTAAATACAATAACCGCAATAACTAGATTCCACCTCTGCATTGCAAAGCAACTGATTTGGTATCAACCACCCCATTATACCATTCTCTGTAAACAGGGTTTTCATGTCACATGGATGACTCATATACCCAGAATTCACACATAAAGCACTGTCATTTCATGTCACAGTATCGTTTTTGTCATTTCCACTGACAGCAATTGCTAAGATTAGCCCTTTTGAAGCTCCCCGACTTTGAGTCATCCCTGAATTATCTGACAATTAATATTTATTTATCATTTCTTGCCTTCCTCTGCTCCTCTGCTTGTTTCAGTGCAGGAGCCGTAGAGGTATTCCTTTGGGTCCTGTCCCAAAGATACATTTTTTTCCCCCAAAATGGAAGTAGATAAAGAACAGCTTGAGTAGGGGTGGCTTCCTTAATTATAATAAATTTGCGACTCTTATCTGTCCTTAGTCAACCTTGGCAATTTTTACAGCATTCGTTTTGCTGCTCACTCCTTCCCGGCACAGAAAACACCCATCTTTGCGTCAAATATCTGCTTAAAACGCAAGACAAAGCCTTATCTACAAGCAGTGGTGAGCGTGCTCAGAGAGCAAAGGATTTAGCTCCTCAACACGGCAACTGGCTTGTGATGCATTGCATTGCTCAGTATTCAGGAGATAGCAAATTCTAATTTTGTCTTTGAATGTGCAAATGTAAAAATTGCTATTACCACACATCATAACGTGACTATTATAAAAGTGAAGGCTCACTGATGCTGATTTCAAACAAGCAAATGTTGATCAATGTGATTATCTCTCCTGTGAAGTTGTCAAACAATGCACAACAGTATCCCTCAATAAGTTTGATTGCAAAGTGATGACACCAAAAAATGGAGGCGCTTCCTTGTTTAAAATAACCCCCCCTCCCCTTTTCTCCCCAATTGTGTCCGGCCAATTATCCCACTCTACTAAGCCATCCCCTCCACCCCCTCTGCCGAGCCGGGGAGGGCTGCAGACTGCCACATGCCTCCTCCGATACACGTGGAGTCGCCAGCTGCTTCTTTTCACCTGACAGTGAGGAGTTTTGCCAGGGGGGGCGCAGCGCATGGGAGGATCATACCATTCCCTCCGGTCCGGTCCCACCCCCCCCCCAACCGGCGCCCCGAGCAACCAGAGGAGGCGCTAGTGCAGCAACCAGGACACAACCACATCCGGCTTCCCACCTGCAGACATGGCCAATTGTATCTGTAGGGACGCCCGACCAAGCCAGAGGTAACATGGGGATTCGAACCGCCGATCCCCATGTTGGTAGGCAACGGAATAGACCGCCACGCCACCCAGATGCCCTAAAATATTTTTTTTTGTTGAAGCAGAAAATGAGCAAGCCTCCCGCAGAGATGATAAAAGTGCACTCTTCAAAAAGAAAGAAAGCAAAATGGTAAAGGGTTTAAGTCTGGATTGTGCCAACAGCAAATTATGCCACCAACAAGCTACTGAGAATTCAATTGTTGGCTAAAGCCCCCTGTTAAAAAAAATCTATTGGTGATTTAGTCAACGTGGGAGCAAAACATAAAAAAACACCCCAAACCATCCAGGTACCATGGATGTGGTCCTGTTTGTGCAGCGCAATGGGTAGAGTCTGGTGTTAGAGGAATTGTATGGGGTTAAACATTTTTTTTTGTTGCTTCTGAGAAAACCTATACTTTTTACACAAGCAGTCATAACACTGCACTTTGGATGAAAACAGACTTAATAGTGATGTCATAACCAGTTGTATGACTCTGTTTCAGATGACCAGGTTTCACTATAGTAATGCTTATCATAAATTGTTGGTTACACTTTATTTTAGGGGGTCAGAGGGGGTCGGAAATTACCTAGTAAAATTGTTTAATTTGAGTTTCTGTGATGTGTATGTATTCTGGGAAAGATCATGACATCACTATTGTCATCAATCATTTTTCAATTCAAATATCATGCAGGAACAGAAAACGTGTCCTTCTCATACTGATTGACTATTAGAGACATTTCTTATGACCATGTGAATGTTTGGGGGAAAACAGAACAGAAGTTAAAAAAGTATGCAATTTAAAATGAGCCCTAACTAAATTTTATCATAACTCCCAACAGATTGTTTACTATAATTGTGTAGAAGACTAAATTACTCAAAAGATTAGTTTCCTTCATTTGAATCTAATTAGCCTCCATGTGGATGACTGCCTTGTTGCCAAGGTCACACAATTAGCTCTGCTTTATTATAATGATGGCTGAAGAGGAGATAATAACATGTGAATAAAATAAGCTAATAGCTTTTTTGTGTTCTATTTTGAAAGTCTGTCATTCGAGATACATCACACCAGAAGCTAAAATAATACATTTTGAATTCTTCAGTGGCTACTAGTAATTGAATGGTGAATAATGCCTTGGAAATCCACAGAAGTTGCTGGTGTAAATTCAGAGTGAAAAAGATTGCAGTGCTTCTTTGTTAGCCTCGTTGCCTCCATGACTCATGAAGTCATATCAAAATGTATTATAGCTCACTATCAAAATATGTCAAATATGTCTCAAAGGGCTGTACATCTAATAAAACAATAATGACCAACATTAGTAAAATATATAAAATGTATAAAAGTGAGATAATCTACATATTAAACATTATAAACAAAACAATACAAAAATACAAAAAAAATACAAAAAATCTGTAACATACAGTACATATATGTAACAATGCGCACATACAATTGAATATATGCTGCATAACTGTATCTTAGTACTTAGGACAGACTAAAAACTATTTTTGTTTTATACTTTTGAATGAGTCAACTGAACTAGCCTCTTGAATTTGTATAAGAAGACAATTCCAAAGAAGAGGGCTTGGTAAGAGAAAGTCCTGCCACCTACTGATGTTTTATTTATTTTTGGAATAGCCAGAAGACCAGCATTTTGTAATCATAGTGCCCTAGCAGGTAAATGAAGAGTGATGAGTAGGATGGTGCAGTCAACAAATACATGAACAAATGTTTCAGCATCAGCCATGGAAATGGGTGGGGAAAATCTTGGCAACATTTCATAAATAAATATACGCCGTCTTTGTAATATCATTGATATGTGCTTCAAAAGAGAGATTATGATCAAATATGACAGATTTCTAATACTAAGGCGTTGTGAAATTGTGCAACCAGCTAAGTTCAGAGTGAGATCACTGCATTTGTTTCTAATCTACTTTTGACCAAGATCTAACATTTCAGTTTTCTTGGCAATTAAAAGGAGGAAGTTAGATGAACTCCATAATTTGATTTCTAATAGGCATTCCTGCAGCTTCACCAGCTGATGACAGGTGTCAGGCTTAATGGAAATGTAAAGCTAAGTATCATCCATATAGGAATGGAAACCTCATTTGTATTGATTGATGTGCCAAGGGGCAACATGTAAATCGAGAAAAGAATAGGACCAAGCACATACCCCTGTGACACACCATAACTTACCTTAATGTGATTTGATAAAGTTGTTGTGTAAAACAAAGTAAGATCTGTCAGATAAGTATGATCGAAACCAGGAGAGAGTGGTGTCAGTGAGACCAATATAACTTCCTAGGCAATCTAATAGAATCTGGTGATCAATCGTGTTGAATGCTGCACTTAGGTCGAGGAGCACCAGAATGGAAACTGAGCCACAGTCCGAAGCAAGTAGTAAATCATTAATCACTTTCGTCAGAGCAGTTTCTGTGCTGTGGGATTTTCTGAAGCCGGATTGATGAGGTTCACACAGACTATTGGATTAAAAGTGATATATGAGTTACTGAGCCACTAATTTTTCAAGTTTTGAAAAGAATGGCAGATTTGTGATAGATCTGTAGTTGCTGTTCAAACCGGGGTCCAGGTTATACTTCTTTAGGAGTGGCCTGATAATCCCTGTTTTAAAAGATGAAGGCATAATGCCACTAATCATAAAGCTGTTTATTAGAGTGCCTTGCAAAAGTATTCAACCCCCTTGACAGTCATCACTAATTTCTGGATTATAAAAGATACACACATTTGTTCCTGAACAAAATTGTGTTTTGTGAACCTATAATCTCTAACAGAATGTTCCCAAAGCCAAAATAAGTTATGTTTCACTGACTTTTTTTAAAATAAATTAAAAACTAAAATATTGTGCTTGCATAAGTATTAAACCCCCACATATCAATACTATGCTGCAATAACAGCCATGATTCTCTTGGGGTAAGTATATGCAAGTTTTGCACATTCCTCTGGAGAATTTTTGCCCATTCTTCTTGGCAGAATTTGTACAGGTCTTGCAGGTTGGTGAGATGGTGCCTCTACACCACAATTTTCCGTCTGTGTCACAGATTTTCAATGGGGTTGAGGTCCGGACGTTGACTTGGCCACTCCAAAACCTTTTTGTTGCTAAGCCATGCCATTGTTGCTTTAGCCTTGTGCTTAGGATCATTGTACTTCTGGAAGGTGAACCTTCTCCTAAGCTTCAGTTTTATGGCAGACTGCAACAGGTTTTCTTCCAATAGTTCCCTGTATTTAGCTCCACCCATTCTTCCCTCAATTTGAACAAGGCTCCCAGTACCTGCAGATGAAAAGCAAGCCCATAGCATTATGCTGCCGCCGCCATATTTCGCTGTTGGAGGGTTTTTTTTAGGGCATGAGCAGTGTTAGGTTTGCACCACACATGATGTTTTGAGTTTTGGCCCAAAAGCTCAACTTATGTCTGATCTGACCACAAAACCTTTACCCACATCCTAACTGGGTCTCTCTCATGCTTGGTAGTAAACTTCAAGCTTGCTTTCATATGCATAGTTTTGAGCAATGGCTTCTTTCTTGCCACCCTTCTATACAGGGCAGATTTATGGAGAGCCCGTGATATGGTTGACTCATGCACATTTACTCCAGTTTCAGCCTCTAATGGAGCTCCTTCAAAGTGATTGCAGGATCATCTGTGGCTTTCCTCACCAGCCCACGTCTTGCTTGGTGTAATGATCATGAATGACTAGCGTCGCTAGCCCTTGGCAAACGGGTCAGACCCTTTAGTCAACTGGTTAACATAGTCGCCTGTGGTGCGAGAGACCCAGGTTCGCGTCCCAGCTGCAGTGGTTCCCAGTTGCCCCCCGAATTTGCTACATTGGTGTCAGGAGTGGGATGGTGAGACTGTGAGGCCATTGGAAGCATATACACCCACAGGTGTGAGGGAGCTGGTATGCTCAAGCGCGGGGACGCGCTTCCTAAAGGAGGGGGGTAGTGTAACAATCATGGATGAATAGACTCGCTAGCCCTTGGCTAACGGGTTGGACTCTTTAGTCGACTGGCTAAAGTAGTTGCCCATGGTGTGGGAGACCTGGGTTTGTGTCCCGGCTGCGGCAGTTCCAGAGCTGCCTGCTGAATTCACTCAATTCAAACACTTAGCTTTGAGGTATGGCCTGTCCTACAAAGCACCTGGGTGGTGTGATACAGCTTCCACTTTCTGACAATGTATCCAGTGGTATTCCGTGGGACATGCAAACACTTGGATATTGTTTTGTATCCCTTTCCCGCCTTCTGCATTTTAATCACGTGGTCTCTTACTTCAGTATTATGCTCCTTTGTCTTTATTTTCTGATGGAGTTCAAGCCCTGCTAATGAACTTCACACAGAGTGCTTTTTATACCCATAAATAAGACCATTACTTCAATATCTTATAGGTGCACACTAATTATGTCCAATTGGGTTAACCTGAGTTTGTTTCAGGAATAATTTGTCATTTGTGTAAACTTGGAGTTTTCAGAGCACAAGGAGTTGAATACTTATGCAAGCACTATATTTTAGTTTTTAATTTATTAATAAAAAGTCAGTGAAACATAACTTATTTTAGCTTTGGGAACATGCTGTTAGAGCTTACGGGATCACAAAAATAATATTGTTCAGGAACAAATGTGTGAGTATCTTTTATACTCCAGAAATTAGTGAAGACTGTCAAGGGGGTTGAATACTTTTGCAAGTCACTGTACAAGCAGACTATTAGACCATGCAAGCTAAAGTTTCTTGCTTGGTTGTTCTGCATTTGTGTTCAAGTTTTCTGCATTTTTGTTTGAGACCGGGTGTCTAAATTGTACCGGGGGGATGGTTTTAGTCTACCTTTTCTGATAGTCAGGAGCTGAATTAAACACAGTCAGCAATGAGAGATTGAAGTTGTCAGTTAAGGCAATAGAACTGACCTGTTGTGGTTACAGCAGACTCGAGTTGCTCAGCAAGTTTATAAATGACAGTTGAGTCAATACGATAGGTGGTGTAGGTTTCAGGGTGACTAAAACAATGCCTAGACAGTGTAACCTTAAAAGTAAAGAAGCAGTGATCTGAAAGGACAGATGATGGGGAGAGATAGCTAGATCTGAGAAAGGCAGACCATGTGTCATGACTAAGTCAAGCGTGTGGCCAGAGGTGAGTAGATACATCAACATGCTGTGTAAAACCAGTAAAATCTATGAGATCTAAGAAAGCTTTACTAAGTGGCTCAGATTTGTCATTAATATGAATACTAAGATACCCCATAATTAAAAGACTGTCCATTCATGTTAGTATGTCACAAAGAAAGGTAGAAAACTCTGATAAGAAATTGCAAATAAGGCCCTGGTGGTTGATATAAAATTGCTATGTAAAATGATTGCAACTTAGAATACAATAAAAGTACCTCACAGGACGGTGTTGATTGGATGTATCATTAACAATCTGAAGCCAAGTATAGCAGCTATGCCCCCACCTCGTCTTGAGTCACGTGACACTTGTACACTAGTGTAATTGGAGGTGTTGTCTCATTTAGGCTTACAAAGTCATTTGGCTTTAGCCAGGTTTCACATAAGCCCATAAAAATCATGACTGCGGTCATGTCATGTCATGGATGAACAGTGATTTAGTGGAAAGTGATCTAATGTTAATAAAGCCAATATTTAAAGTAACATGTTGAAAACATGGTAGGGGATGGAAAATGGAGGGCTTAATGTCGATGATGTTATTCCAATTTTGAAAGTTGTAGCTCTTATGTTCAACATCCCGGTTATCACAAATTACGACAGGGATATGACTATAGTTGTGGAGAAAGTGGTTATCAATACTGTAGGGATTTTCTGGGACTTGGCAACTATCATTAGAAGCTTTATCATTTGAATAAGTAAAAACTGGCCATGAGCCAGCAGGACCCTCTCTATCAAGAGTGGGTTTATTCAGAATCAAAATGGGGTTATTAGGGTCTTGCTGGGATGTGGGTCAGAAGGAGTTAAAAGCTATATTAGTTGATAAAATTTGACACCAGTTGCCTGGTCCCTTTCCAGTTTGGATATAGGCCATAAGTTTTATACAAATCACGTTCAGTCCAAAACGAATCGAAATGGCTGATAAAACCATGACCTGTTGCTGTAAAGAAGTTTTGCAACCACTGATGGAGGCTAAATAGATGGCTAAACTGTTCAGATCTGGTTGATGTAGTGGGGATAGGACCAGATAAGATACAGCGTTTACCCAGGCTCTAAACAGTTAATGCCAATGATTCCATTTTGCGCTGGAGCTTAATTGATTTTCTGGACATGACGTCACTTGCTCCTGCATGCACTATGACTGTGTGGAGTGAAGGGTGACGTTGAATCAGCATTGGTGAGAGTTCGATAAAAGCAGCATGAAAATACATGGATCGATGAATGAGTAACAGTCACCTGAGTGGACGTGTCCTTAACAAATCAAACAAAACTGCATGGGTGCTCATTTAAGCGAGCAGAAATAAATCATCTGACTTGGAGAGTCCATTTTGTTTGAAAGTGTAAGCAGAGAAAACATTAGTTGAGATTTAAATGGAGACATTTCACTGTTCATAATCATCCTGGTTTGTTGAGGGATTGCAACTCCTTTGGAACCAAGGGTCTCAGGATAGAGGTTGTCATCCATTGTTTATTGCATCGACCTGTTTTTCACAGAATGTAAAGCCATCTGAAATTGCAAATGTGATTTAGGGTCATACAAATAAACTTGACTTGAGTGAGTGTGCCTTTGGAAGTAACAATCTGTTCAACTAGGAATGAAATATTGAAGTAAAACAACAATGTTCTTTTGTCAAAAGAAACAGAAGTCGGCATACTTTATGAAAAAAAATATTAAGGAAATGTATTGTGCCTTGTCCAAATTCTCTTCTGATGCCATCTTGTGTCTTTGGGGATATAAAGACATATTTATGGACAATGCTAATGCATCTTGCTCTGCACCGTGCTCAGCTCCGCAGCCAGTGTGTTCATAAGGAGAAACAAGGCGTTCCCTAATCCATAAACCGGGAACACAATCTGTAGAGTCAGATGAGGAAGTAGTCTTGAAATGTAGGAGGCGATGTAATGGTGTAAAAAATGTTGTTGGCCTTTGAACACATATCGCATACAGAAATAGGTGGTTGTTGTTGTTTCTTTTTTCTGAACTCTTTGGAGTGGGGAAACTTTTTCATAGCTTTACATAATTTATCTTGAAATAGTTTTGACCACTGACTCACTGCAATCTACACAGAGAGCCTAGATAAACAAAATCTTTTTGTTTCGTTCCTAGTCAGCTCTGATGTTAATAGGGTAGAGAATTAAAATAAGCAATTTGACCCTAAATTTAATCCTTGGCCAAAGCAGCCAATCTAATGTGGTCCCACGCATCATTATTTTCTCTGCAGCTGGATAGCCGTTTGTTGCCGATACCCTCATCACACAAAGGCTTGTCAACTATAGAGTGTTGCCTGACATGACATACACCTAAACATGGGGCCCGTGGGCCCTTGTTGTGCGGGTAAGTCTCACTCTCTGTATGACATGCTTCTTCCTCTTCTGTTAATTTCCATGTCCTCCACATGGAAAACAATTAGCAGAGAAGCATTGCAGCGTGCACACTTCAGTAATCGTTTACACATTAACATCCTCCACCTCCATCCCAGTGAATTTGCATATCATACCACAAAGACGCTTTTGCGTCAATTCCTTTCCAATGCACCACCTATGGCTAGGTACACCAAAGGCTGATGACGCTCTCAGAAGGGGGGAGTAACAGGTAAAAGGAAAGGGAGAGCTGAGATGCCAGACACTTTACGATGGAGGGAAGAAGAAAAAAGAGAGAAACATGAAGCACGTTTTCGCCGTTTTGTGCTTTTTACATTACAAGATCATTTTACCTTTTAGAACCTGTCTATTGGGTATGTTATTAAGCCGCAACGCTTACAAGGAGTGGGATGGGCTGGAGCTATAGAGTAAGAGCTATTTTTTGATCCAGAAAAAAAAATAAAAGCTCAATAGAGGGGAGGGCATAACAACGAACAAAATGGCAAATGCATAGATTAGAAGTTGCTATCCATCCCACCGCCATATATTTGGACACACTGAGAGGATCTTATCTTAGATTAAATGTGCAGTTAATATATTGTACAGTTCTGTAACCTTTTTCCAGATAAGCATGCCATTTGGATTTCAGGCTTGTTGGAGTCTCTTGGGACTGAAGAATCTGACTGAGAACCTTTGCTGCATGTCAAGTAAAGGCAAGAAACACCCAAAAAAACATGATCTCATGTTTCAAATCTCAAAATCCAGCCACATAATCTAAGAAATATTTAAGTATATCTTATAAAGCAGAACTTTATATTAGGATTTGTCACATTTCCATTCCGTTGGGGTATACTTTAGCCATAATTTTCCATGGGATGCTGGCATTCCTGAAGCAGAGGTGTCACAACGTGTAGCACAACAGCGTAGGTTGTTCCATCCTGCTGGCTGCCCCTTTTACACAGACGTCGATTCGACTTTGTGATTACCTCCACTGCCGGCTTAGCACCAGAACAATAATGACCGCCTATATCTTCATCTAAAGTGTGAAGGACAATACTGTGTGATGCAATATTCATGTGTATACCATATCCAATGTGAAGCACTTTGGGAGTTTAGAAAAGCGCTATATAAATCTAATGATTATAATTATTATTACTATTATTATTATTATTTGAAAGATAAATGGGCACATGCACACTGTGGTGGCCACAGCCACACAGTTCAAGGTTTCAGGTTTCACACACTCACCCACATCATTACCACATGTTCACTTTCATTTGCAGTCACTTGAAATTACATAAAACGTAATCAGTTTGTTTGGTTTGGAATTTGTATTATTAGTGTCTTTGACAATGCTTTGTTTTCTAGATGAAATGTTGAAATGTGCACAGTTAATCTATATTTTCTTGTGTATTTTTTTATTTCTAGTTGGTTTTGAAGTTATATTAATGCATTTCTCTTTCTTTTTGAGCTACCTGGCTTCTGAGTTCTTCTTCCTGGTCTGCCAAAATATGGGGCTGAGGGTGGGCCCTGGAGGCCCAAGCCCAGGACCCAAGAGCTCTGACAGCATGGGGTGAGCAGGGTTTCTTTCTGTTGAATTTTAGCTATTGTCTATGTCACCCCCCCCCCCCCCACCGTGTGTTTATTGGTTTGATCAGCCAGTATACATGTTTCCCTCACGTTTTATTCTGAAGGTCTGCTGGTTGTTTTGTTAGCCTTATTTTTCAGTAGTTATGTTTTGTTGGCCTCTTTTAAGGGCTTTATAACACCGTTAAATTAGTTGCCTTCATATAATTTTTTTTTGTTTTGTTTTTTTTGGGGGGGGTAAACCCAACTTTTGAGCTTCAAACCTGTGTTTCCTTGTGCCTTGACTGTTTGGTCCACGACACACACAAACACACTTGAATACTCATCATACTTGTTGCTCCAGTTCCATTCTTTAAGCGTGCTGTTGGTAAGGGGGGCATGACACTCTCTGCTGTTTTTACACAATCCAAACAGATGCATTTATCAACAAGTCTCGGGGGACACGGGTTTGATGATGCAACTGCTGACTGTTGTTTAAGTTTAACCATAGAGCTACCATAAAAGGGAAGGACTGATCTATTAATAATTCCTTTTTCCCCATCTTTCCTTCAAGGGAAATGGAATATTTGTTGACTTATAAAAGCACCATGCAACACTCCGCAGCTTAGGACTATTAATTTTCTAAACACATCTGATTGTAAAGCTCCAGCCGCTACATAGTCCTTATTAAAGCTAAGAGGGAGGAGGGATGTGAATATTGGAGGGGAAAGGATCAAACTCAAGAGATGGAGGGGAACACAAGGAGACACTTAATACCGCCGATAAATAAGGCAACATTGCAAAGTCATTCCAAATAACCTCTGTCACAACTGAGCTGCTGCTGATATATTTCCTTGCTTTCCCAGCAGCGCAGTGACGTGATTAATTATGGGGACTATTGCAGAGTAACTTCTTCATTTTAATATCCTATTTTTTTATTTTTCAGTAAACTGCCCCCCCCACTTAACTCTTTGTTATTTGTCCTATTCCAGTCCAATAAGAGTATCTTTATTACAAATACCCAAATTAACATATTATGTGAATGGACAGAATTGTTTGTGTTAATATACATTTTTTGGAAAGAAAGCGTTCTTTAAAATCTAATTAAGACTGTCGTTGTTTTCTTTCCCCTCAAGGAAATGTGCCTGTCACAATCACAATCTTTTTTCTTTGGCTCATTGAAGTTCAAGCATCTTTACGAGCCAAGGGTACCCTCTGATACATTACAAAGCATTTTAGCAAGCTGAAATACAGGGAAACTGCTCTATGAGTTATTCTGCAGAATCTTTTTTTTTCCAAAAAATGTAACAATATGTAATTTTTAATCACTAAACGCTCAAGTATTTTTCATCAATTTTCATTTTATGCATGTAGATTGTGTTAATTACATTACTGCATAAATAGAATAAGGCTCTTTTCTGCAGTGGTTAATTAGGTATGATATTGTGCAGTGGAAACAACATTCTATTACAAATTCAAACATATTCAGACTACAAACAAACGAACATGAAAGCGACCTAGTAACAGAAGAGACTTCTTTTTTTTCCCTTTTAAAATCCAAGCAAGCGTTTATTCACCTAAATTAGGTCAGTAAACTTAAAACAAAACATCGTCGCAATTTATTGATTATTTTGAAACACGAATTAGAGATGGGTTTAATTAATATTGGAACCACATGAAACATTTTGAAACTTAATGTGGTGAATAATTACAAGTACAAGTTGAGCTCCCTGAATCGGATGCAGTGCCTTTACATTTCAAAGTAAAGACAAGTCATGTTAAGAATGTATACCCCAATGTATAATTAGAGATTACATATTTGGTATCTCAACTCACCCCAAAGGGAACTTGATATTTCTGCCTACAGTGCACACCGTACTTGGCATAATTTACAAACCCAAAACTCTTAATATCAAGGAAAACGACCTGGCAATAAGACTTTGACTGAAATCAGTTCATTTAAAGTATTTGTGAACAAATTACAATTTCTGTAGTACATAGGAGCTCTCAGGTGAGATAAAACAATAAATGAAAATGTTTCTTCTCTGTAATGATTTAAGGGAGACTGGCAGATGAGAACCTAGATGCATGACTCAGAGACAGACAGGTTTAGGTCACAACACAGTTTACAGTAAAGAAAGCTGAACGCAGGTGGTGAAAAACAACCTTACTGTTAATTATGACATCTATAAAGAGAGACTTTGGAAGTGAGAAATGCAAGGCAGTCCTACTTCTCTGACATCTTTGCCAAAAACAATAATAATGTACGGGCCTTGTTTACCACTGTCAACAGTGTAATAAACCCTCCTGTAGCAGTACCCTCTGAATTTTTATCTACCAGGGCCTGCAATGAATTGGCCTCCTTCTACAATGATAACATTCATAAAATTAGACAGGCAGTCGGTGCCTCCATACTGGGTACAGGGTATGTGATGTCCCTGTGTCCACCTAAAATCAGTTCATATAGCATGACACAATGTGACCCCATCAACCATAACCACTTGGAGGACATTATTCAACATCTGAAATCCTCCTCCTACTGCCTTGATATTCTGACAACAGGCTTTTTCAAAAATGTTTCTAATTGCATGGCCTCAGCTCTGCAAATTGTCAGCACGTCTCTTCTCTCAGGTCTCTCCCCACAGCCCTGAAAACTGCAGTTATCAAGCCACTCTTAAAAAAAAATAACCCAGACACTTTCCTAATAAACAATTACAGGCCCATATCAAACCTCCCATTTCTAAGTAAAATAATTGAAAAAGCTGTTTTGCAGCAGCTGAACAGCTTTTTGGCACTAAACAACATTTCTGATATCTTCAAGCCAGGATTTCAACGAAACCACAGCACTGACACTGCTCTTGTTAAGGTCTTTAATGACATCAGCTGAAACACAGACAGTTGCAAAATCTCAGTCCTGGCATTAGACCAATTGAAAAACTGGGTGGGACTTTCTGTCACAGCACTAAACTGGTCTGAATCCTACTTAAAGGACAGGCTTACAAAAATTACTTGTGGAGTTCCCCAAGGCTCCATTCTGGGGCTGCTTCTGTTTAACATCCATATGCTCCCACGAGTTCAGATTATGGAAAGCAACAAAATAAGTTACAATAATTATGCAGACGTCATGCAGATTTACATAACCATATTACCAGGGGACTATGATCTCATGCAAGCACTGAGTAAGTGCTTTGAACAAATCAACAATTGGATCTCTCAGAATTTCCTTCAATTAAACAAAGACAAAACTGAAGCAACTGTCTTTGGAGCCAAGGAAGAACTATTAAAAGTCAGCACTCATCTACAATCTTATGTTAAAAACCGCAAACCAAGCTAGAAATGTTGGTGTAGTCGTGGACTCAGACCTGAATTGATATCAGAATCGGAATCATCGAAATCATGTTTATTGGCCATGTAGGTTTGCACATACATGGAATTTGACTCTGGTTTTGTGGCTCTCTCAGTGAACTTAACATAGAATAACAACATGACAACACAACAATCTTCTATCATCTTCTTCTATATACAGCCACATTAAGACAATTGTCAGTCTACTATCACCTTAAGTATATATCAAGAATTCAAGTATTTATGCCTGAGCAGGGTTTGGAAAAACCTGTCCATGCATTTATCTTCAGATGACTCGACTACTGTAATGGTATCTTTACAGGGCTCTCTAATATACTGATCAAACAGTTGCAGCTGATTCAGAACACTGCTGCTCTAGTCTTTGCTAAGACCACAAACGTGGATCACATCACATCACTCCAGTTCTAAGGTCATTACACTGGCTTCCTGTCTGTCATAGAATTGATTTTAAAACTCTGCTCTTTGTTTATAAAGCACTGAATGGTTTAGGGCCAAAATATATTTCTGATCTTCTGTTATGATGCCACCGTGTTAGTGGTGCTGCTCTTCAGGATGCTTTGTATATCAATTAAGAGTGGATAGCGGCATGGTGACGCAGTGATTAGCGCTGTTGCCTCACAGCAAGAAGGTCCTGGGTTCGAAGCCCAAGGTTGTCAAACCTTGGGGGTCATCGCAGGTCGTCCATTGTGGAGTTTTCATGTTCTCTCCGTGTCTGCGTGGGTTTCTTCCAGGTGCTCCGGTTTCCTCCCACAGTCCAAAGACATGTAGGTCAGCAGGTGAATCAGCCATACCAAATTGTCGTAGGTGTGAATGTGTCGGGCCTGTGATGAACTGACGGCCTGTCCAGGGTGTCTCCCTGCCTGCCGCCCAGTAACTGCTAGGATAGGCTCCAGCATCCCGCGACCCGGATTCGGATAAGCGGCTTGGATAATGGATGAATGGATGGATTAAGAGTGAATGCAGTTTCTGTCTCTCCAAGTGTAAAAGGACAAATAGTCATAGGAAAAAGTTTGTCCTATCAGCCATTGGTTCCCTGAATAGATAAATATAAGCATCATTACCCTATCTTTTGTATTATCTATTTATCTTATGATGGGCACAGATATTGTGTGCATGTTTTAATCTACTGCTGTATGTACCATGTGTTGTTTGAACGTGTAAAGAAACAAACATCTAAAGATAAACCCATGCACAAAAAAAAACAGCAGTGTTCTTTCTTTTAACAAACTAGCTGTTCTCCAAGATAAAGGTTATATTTTTTTAACCAAGTCCACTGCATTGTCAAACAATTTTACACTTCAGCTATTCAAAGACATAATATGAACATCTTATTAGGCATAATTGACCTAGCACAAATTTTCCAAGTGAACATCTGATAGTTGAAATGTTTACTAGATTACAGAAAGAAAAAAAATCAATACAGCATTCTTACCTTCCCTGTTACGTTCAAGTGCGGTTGGAATAAACCCGAATCTCCCAAATATGAATTACACTTTACTGTGTGCCCTCCTGATTAATGACATATATAATTTCTACAGTATTCTGTATCACTGGACTTATTTTAAACCGACTGATAAAAAGGGGGCGGCATGGTGGCGCAGTGGTTAGCACGGTTGCCTCACAGTAAGGAGGTCCTGGGTTCAAGCCCCGAGGTAGTCCAACCTTGAGGGTCGTCCCAGGTTGTCCTCTGTGTGGAGTTTGCATGTCCTCCCTGTGTCTGTGTGGGTTTCCTCCAGGGGCTCCGGTTTCCTCCTACAGTCCAAAGACATGTAGGTCAGGTGAATCAGCCGTACTAAATTGTCCCTAGGTATGTGTGTGTGTGTGTGTGTGTGTGTGTGTGTGTGTGTGTGTGTGTGTGTGTGTGTGTGTGTGTGTGTGTTGGCCCTGTGTGATGGCCTGGCGGCCTGTCCAGTGTTTCTCCCCGCCTGCCGCCCAGTGACTGCTGGGATAGGCTCCAGCATCCCCGCGACCCTGACAGCAGGATAAGCGGTTTGGATAATGGATGGATGGATTAAAAGGGGAGCATGGTTCATAAGCCCAACTTCTCTGATGACATTAAAATCAGCTATCATCCACATTTCCTGTGTACCACAGTGTGTCTGTCAGTTCCACAGGGCAGTTTTTTCTTTGTAAATGAGTACTTACTTCAAAGTCACAGGAGGATGACTGCAAAAGAAGTCGAATGATCAGGCTGTGTATTGTACAGGAAGAACAAGAGCACACGGGATCTTAACTAGCCATTGACGCAGTGCCTGGTCCATCAGACTGCAGTGAAAGTCCACAACATTGGCGGAAAACAAGGGGCCGCTAAACAACTAGAGAGCATGTCTAGAAGGTTGGTTGAGGCCGCCTAGAGGCTCATTAAAGCAGCCTGCCTCCCTTCTTAAAAGCAGCTCCGCTAGCAGAGTGGCCCATAGAAACTCCAAACTGACAGAATATTTCATTAGGAGCGCTGAATATTTCATTTGAATGCACGTCTTTGGATGCATCTCCTCTTTCCTCTCATACATTAGGAATTAGGCACGGCAACAATTAAACACACTCATCTGCATATGAAGAGGAGCCTGTATAATTTTTTGTTCAGCGAAAGCGGCCTTAAGACTGGGTGTTGAACACAACTCTCTTGATCCTGCTGAATACAAGGACCAAAGCTCATGCTTGCTCAGATACGTAGGTCCAGGTATGGCAGCCAGGGCCCATCGTCTGCCTCGTAAGTACACCTCACAGTGTTCATTACAGCCCTGTCTCCTCTGTGCCTGTCTGATGTCCTGTGGCCCATGGACACCAGCTTCCAGCTCTCCCGGCCTGTCTGCAACCACATCACCATGGCAACCATTATCTGCTCACGGACCCTGACATATATTTATTTATATTACATACATATGTGTGTGTGTGTGTGTGTGTGTGTGTGTGTGTGTGTGTGTGTGTGTGTGTGTGTGTGTATGTATTTGTTTTTCCTCCACAACTACATTTCCTGAAGGCTGGTGTCAAGTGTGACATCTAACCATCCAACTATGAAAGCTGATGTTAAGATTCTTAAAGGTTAGGTTGTTAGGTTGTGCCCTACCTTGATGAACGCATTCATTCACTCGTTCATTAATTTGTTCTATTCATGTGTGTATGTATGTATTTTCTCTGAGAAACAGAGGGGGAAATAATGTAATTGCAGAGGCATTTTGGAGCTGATCTCATTAATGAATTAGCATATAATGCTTTGGAGCTGTTCTTTTGAGAGGAGGGAACTATTATTGTAAATTGAAAAACTTCATTTGCTTTGGCTGTTTCCATATTTATGAAGTTTTCTAATTTACCTTGGTATCCAATCCAGTACGCCTATTCTAGATTATGCCATTATAATAAGAATGAAGGCTTTTAAATCATGAATATATTAAAGTAATGTCAGTTTTTATGGCCTATTATTCCACCTCCATTCCCCCATCAAATTAGATAAATTGATTCCTTTCAAAATACGCAACAAGGTAAAACAAACGTGTAACCATAAACTAATTCTAAATGTTGTGATATGGGTAACAGCTCTTGTTCATGTTTCAAGACACGTTGCCTAAAGAAAGACAACTCTTATTAGTATTATTTTGAACCTTATCAGATAAGTAATAAACTACAGCATTTTTTGGTACATACTCTTATCTCTGAGACCTCAAGCATTCAGAAAGATTTGCATTCTTAACTTCCTATGAATATATTGTGAAAGGGCAACTCCTGATCCTTAAAGGCATTCCTTCAACCAGTACTTATTGCACAATTTCAACTTCGGACCATGCTTAGTGTCTGAAGTATTATATAGGCCAATATTTTTATGATGCGGAGCTTCACAAGAGGTGCATAATTACAATAATTCAGATCAAAGCTGCAGCAGTACATAATCCATCTCCTATGGAGTTACAGGGAAATGTATAGGTCTCGTCTGAATACCTGAAAGAAACCTTCCATTGTCTTGTTTGAGTTGATTTTTTTGATAACGCCCTAAATCTGCTGCAGTTTGCATCTTAGCGCATTTCTCTAAAAGGTTTTGGCAGCCCAGAATAGTTTGATCACAACAACAAAATATCTTCTTAACTTTGTGGTATGCAGAGATCTGAACTGGTCAAATGAGCGCTTTCTGTGTGACTGAATTGAGACACCGTGTTGGAAGGTGTGAATCACAAGGTCACAGATGCCTTGGACCCAGCGCAAACTTTTAAATAGAGGGGTTTTGTGGATCAAGCACACCCCCTGGAGAGCGCACCACGATGTGCCGGAGTACTGCTGTTTCTCAAGCTTAACAGGGACAGTGGATAAAACGAGGTAGAGAGGAAGACGTTTGGAAATAACTTGCAAGTATGGAAGTGTCTTGGATTACATTCGTGATCAAAGCAACCCATGACGCGCTGCCTTCACCCTGTAAACGCCAACCAATAGCTAGGCGAGTACTGTAATCTGAGTTCAGAAGCAGCGAGGTTTTAACATTTCCTGTAAGGATGTAATGTTGGACTCATCCATGGACATCACTTTGCATAACAAAATGGACAGTCTGGCAGCGTGTGAATGGAAGGTAAGAAACCAAGCATTTAACTGTTCAAACAACACTGTAGATGACGCATAATAAAGATTTCCTATTGAATGAGAATGTTAGGCCAGTTAGAAGAAGTTACTATGGATATTGGGAAATGTTAGCAGACACGGGCCACACATTTACAGCCCTGTCAGAGAGAATCTGCATCAGACCTGACCTACAATAAAGGTACTATCATGGTCACACATCCAGAGGGTTGTTTGCTTTACAACTGTGACATTGGAAGATATCGTAGATGAAGCAAATGGCAGGAGGAAGATGAGATACACTGAACTATCAGCTGAGGGTTAGCATCAAGGATAAAAAGTCAAAGGGATGGGTGTCCGGGTAGCGTAGCAGTCTATTCCGTTGCCTACCAAAACAGGGATAGGCGGTTCGAATGCCCGTGTTACCTCCGGCTTGGTCAGGCGTCCCGACAGATACAATTGGCCATGTCTGTGGGTGGGAAGCCAGATGTGGGTATGTGTACTGGTTGCTGCACTAGCGCCTCCTCTGATCGGTCAGGGCGCCTGTTAGAGGGGAGGGGGAACTGGGGGGAATAGCGTGATCCTCCCACATGCTACGTCCCCCTGGTGAAATGCCTCACTGTCAGCTGAAAAGAAGCGGCTGGCGACTCCACATGTATCAGATGAGGCATGTGATAGTCTGCAGCCCTCCCCGGATCAGCAGAGGGGGGTGGAGCAGTGGCCAAGGCGGCTCAGAAGAGTGGGGCAATTGGCCAAGTACAATTGGTAAGAAAAACAGGGAATTTTTTTTTTTTAAATCAAAGGGATGCTGGGTGTTATGGCTATGCAGCAACAACCACCCCAGAGATATACTGTAGAATATAGACACAACAGAGATTTAGAAACACATAGTCGAGGTTATGGCAGGCCACGGAAACAGCTGAAGCAGCAGAAAAGATCAGAGGCCCTTGCTGAAAGGACTGGACATTAGTTGGGGTCCAAACTTGGAAATCACCTATGCGACGACTAAGATAGAAGTAATGCCATTTGGTGGCATGGCTATGGCGTCACCAGTCTGTGATCACATGCTGTTTTGGTGTTTTACATACTTATGCATGGGCTTTGCTGGGACAGTTTGGTCACCAAAGTGCTAAGCGGTCTGTGTTACAACAGGGGGATCAGTTATGCCGTTTGCCTTTTATCCTACTTAAAAGTTCAGAAACAGATCTGGGCCATCACTTGCGCTTGGGACCGGGCAACTCGGCATAGAACCATTGTTTCAACAAAACGCTAAGCAGGTTATGTCATCACCAGTTATGTTAAGCAGACAAGCGGATATTCAGTAAGCCTACTATATTTCTGACTAGTGGGCAGTTAGAAAACACTTACAGTGTTTGCTAGCAATTACAGTGTGACTTTCAGGATTTCCAGAAATGTACGATCCATTCCTGCTGTGAAAGCCAACCGTGTTAAAAAATAAAACCTTTAGCGCCTGTTTTGAAATTGCATATGGTCCTATTCAGTGGTGGCTGGCCAGTACAGGGCGCTGGGGTGCCGCCTCCTTCAAATATCAAGAGATTAAAATCTACTTAAACATCTTAAATATAATTTAGTTGTATAATGCAAATAATTATGAAAGAAAAGTGTTTTTCAGTCTGCGCGCCTGTCGGCAGCCATTAAATATTGGTTCCAACTGGTATTTGGTTGATTTGTGTCTGAATATGTATACTTCCTGGGTGAGGGGCGCCAGCCAAATGATACCGTACATAAACTCTAAAAAACTTTTGGCGAGCAGGTGACCTGAGGCTGTTGTCTAATTAGTTTCTTCAGATTTTCCGTGGGGCGCCCCAGACACTCCCTCTTTTATTGGCAGTGTATTGGTATTGTTTTAATGTTTTTTGATCTAATGTGATTGGACAATTCTCGTGGCTGTCAATCATGTCCACACCCACCACAACACCTCATCTCGACTGTCAATCATCCACCGTCTACGAACCCTGATAAAATCTACAGGCTACATTGTCCTTCTTAATAACTCTGTGACCGTGTGGACATTAAAGCAGCTGTCAGGTGTGCTGCACCAAGGTAAATTGCGCCCCCCCCCCCCCCCAATTTTTTTAGCACCAGCCGCCACTGGTCCTATATATATATATATATATATATATAAAAAAACTTTGGCTTCTGTCTTATGGACACAATGTTCCTTCTTTGCTGGAATCAGAGGCTTCCTTCTTCCCCTTATAATAGGACGCTCACACGAATGCCCGTGAAATTTGTGCTCCTGACTGTTTTGCAAATCAGGCATGACAATTTGGTTTGGATATATTTATGACAAAATGTTCACATATTTTTCCTAACAGATTGAAAAACGAGGCTCATTTTCTGTTTGCAGCTGGTTTTTTTTTTGTTTTTTTTTTGTGAGCACCTTTGAGAACAGGGTGTAAAATAGACAAGTTCATTATCCAGATTGGTTTCATTGGACTGGACATGACAGCTGGTCACAGCTCGTGAAAGTGAAATGCATTTAGGGGGTCTTTTGGGTCACATTTAGATTGCACAAGTTAATTTTTTTTGTGCAAGGATTAATGTACTATCAGAGGTTTACTTCCAAGACTGGCTACAGTGGAAAGGGGCCTTAGGACACAATAGATGCTTACAATGCCCATGAGTCAAATGCAATAAGACTGCAAACCACAGCAAATCCTCAACATTTCACAAATAGCTTTGAATAGCATATGTGCAAAAAAAAGAGGGTTTTATTATTTGTGTTATTTATATAGTCAACCAGAGTTTTGAGGTAATTAATCATTTTGTTCGCCCTTCTACCAATTTTTTTTCCGGCCTTGCAGTGTTGTTTGCTCAACACATTGTTTCATCTGAAGGCACGGCCTCAAATGAATTCTTATTAGTCATCTAAAAATAGTCTCCTAGTTGCAGGGTCCAGGCTGCCTGTAATCTGACAAGCGCAGAGGGAGCATCATGACCAGCACTAAATCTCCAGCCAGCTGCCAGACCCGCGATGAAAAATATTATGTGGAAAATGGGGATTGTACTCTAAATCTGTTATGAAACATCAATTGATGGTGTGAGAAACTCTCACTGATCATTAACGCTGGCAAACTGATGTCAGAAAAAAGAAGTTGCTTGTATATCTCTCTTTTAGTATGATGTGGCTTCTTTTGTTAATTGTTTAATCCTTTTTTTGAGGCGAGTTTTATATCCATTGTAATCGTTTTAGACGATGCATTGCTCATATCTTGGTCAGAAACCCCGACAAAACGGGCACAGCAGAGCATCCATCCATCCATCCATCCATCCATTATCCAAACTGCTTATCCTGCTCTCAGGGTCGCGGGGATGCTGGAGCCTATCCCAGCAGTCATTGGGCGGAAGGCGGGGAGACACCCTGGACAGGCCATCACACAGCCCCACCACCACCACCACCACACACACACACACACACACACACACACACACACACACACACACACACACACACACACACACACACACACACACACACACACACACATACACCTAGGGACAATTTAGTAATGCTGATTCACCTGACCTACATGTCTTTGGACTGTGGGAAGAAACCAGAGCCCCCAGAGGAAACCCAAGCAGACACGGGGAGAACATGCAAACTCCACACAGAGGACGACCCGGGATGACCCCCAAAGTTGGACTACCCCGGGGCTCAAACCCAGGACCTTCTTGCTGTGAGGGAACCCTGCTAACCACTGCGCCGGCACAGTAGAGCAACTACATCTTATTTATCTCTGCCTTTACTTGGGGGGGGGGGGGGGGGGACTCTGAATCTGTTTCTTGGTCTTTATTTTTCACTCAGCATTTCACAATCCTATTGTCTGAGGGTGTTATGTGTAAATTTTTGTTATTTATATCATTATAGATAGGCTTGTGTGTATTCATTATTCACGTATACTTCTTGCATATGCATATGTGAGATCATGTGTATATTGTGTGTTTAATCTGGGCACTATCAACGGCAGTGTTGATCCAAAGCAAGTGCTGCATCTCTTTTTCTCTGACTTGCCTGCTACTCATTTCAGCACCTGCATTTCACACCAGCAAAAATAAACATTGGCCTACGTACACGTAATTCATACTGTGCTGCCCACTAAAATTCCCACGTGAAATTTCTGAAATTATTAAAAATAACAATGCACTTGCCGTGTTTGTCTTCATGTCTGTATACTTGGCTTGTTTACTGAATTTCATTAATTTTTCAAGGATGTAACAATGACTTGGTGAATAGCATTGTTGTGTCACAGCAAGAGGGTCCATGATTCACACCCAAGTTTTCTGTGCTTTTGCTCGTTCTCTCCGTGGTTGTTTTGCTTTTCTCTCGGAGGAAGTCCTTGATCGCTGTTTACTTGCAGGTTTGATTCGTCTATAAAGAAGTGTTGGGTCCATAGGTATTAATGTGTCTGTGTAGTTCTTGCAATAAATTGCAGTCCTGTCTGAAATAGCTTTCTGCCTTTCACCCTATGCCTTCCAGAATTGGTTACAGCCCCCTGCAACCTTGAACTGGATTATGGTGGATTCCTACACAATATATGAATGGATCCCTCAACACAGTGCTACTAAAGGATATTTCTGGCAGAATATGTCAGCCTGAACCTGACGTGGATTTGTGAAAAGGAGATAACATGATTATCACGTTGGAGACATGAATATTATCATCATTTGGAGAACAGAAAAAAGTAAAAAGACTCAGAAAAGACTGCCAAAAAAGCAATCAGCTTTGACTTCCTTTTTTTTCTTCTTCTTTGTCTCATCTTCCCTATAATAAGTGTTTTCTGCCTTTGAAGTGCAGACTCCAAAAAAAGTGAAATTAATTTGCTTCTTGTTTTGTATCTCAAGCTAAATATCATGAAGGACAATTTGATGAGTCACATATGTGCATAACCAACACAGCCTGAAGACACAAAACATACTAAATGTATGATGAATTATAATTCCTTGCTGAACTTTTTTGGCAGCAGCATTCCAATTCAAATATACTGGGTCAATTTTTTTTTCCTGTATATTCATTCTAAACGTCAAACATTTCTAATATTCACTTTGATTGACTAATAGCTGGAAGATGGTCACAGAAAGTTGAATCAGTCCATCTGGACACGTTTATTGTCATCTAAGAGACCTCTTCAGTCTCAACTGACTGCAGGTATCCCCACCCTTATAAACAATACAGTGGCATAACGACTGAAACCAGCGATCAGTTTCATATGCTAACTGCCGTGAGCAAGAACTAGTTTCAATGGCATTGTGTAATATTCACAGAGGATTTGGGAATGGTTGCGATCACAGCATTGTAAGATGGCGACAGATGTACTCTTAGGCCCCCCTCCCCCTCGGTTCAGGAATGGTCGTTCCCTTTTCACATAGATGGCCTCTTTGACTCCCCATTCAAACCAGCATTCCTCCCTATCAAGGATGTGCACATCCTCATCCTTGAGAGAGTGGCCACTGGCCTGTAGATGGGTGTAGACTGCAGAGTGATGATGTGTGACTGATGTGTTAGCTCTTCTGTGTTGTGCCATCCTCTTAACCAGCGTCTGTTTGGTTTCCCCGAAGTACAAGTCACAGCGATCCTCCCGGCACTTCACAGCATACACTATATTGCTTTGTTTGTGCCGGGGGACCCGATCACTGGGATGGACCAATTTCTGGCGCAGCGTGTTTTGGGGTTTAAAAGCAACTGAGACGTGATGTTTCGAAAATACGCATCTCAACTGTTCTGGCACTCCCGCCACATACGTAATCACTACTGGTTTATGCTTAGGCAGCTGTTGTCCTTCTCATCTCTTGCATCGGCTGGTGCACTGTTTTGGCATCTTCCTGGCTTTGACAAATGCCCAGTTGGGATAACCACACTTAACTAAGGCCTGTTTAATGTGGGATTTCTCCTCTTTCCCAGCCGCTGTGTCAGTGGGGATGTTGTTAGCTTGGTGGTACAGCGTCCTGATGACTCCTAGTTTGTGCTCCAGTGAATGATGAGAGTCAAACCTTAAGTAATGATCAGTATGTGTTGGTTTACACTAAACATCAACAATCAAATGTCCCCCATCACCAATTGCAATTTCAGTCTAAGAAGTCTAATCTGTCATTTTTCACATCCTGCTTGGTGAACTTGATGTGGTTGTCCACAGAGTTAATGTGGTTGGTGAAATGTGGTGTGTCCTGAGATTTAATTTTAACCCAGGCGTCGTCCACAAATCTGAACCAATGGCTTGGCGGTGTCCTTGGATAGGACATAAGAGCCTTCTTTTCCACTTCCACCATATACAAGTAGGCCACTATTGGTGAAACCGGGGAACCCATAGCACACCCATGCCTCTGCCTGTAGTAGTACTGCCCCCTGTATGTGAAGTATGTGGACTGAGGACACAGCTTCAGGAGCAGACACACTTGGTCAGTGTTAAGGGTGGTGCTATTGCTAAGGGTGGGGTCGTTTGTAATTTCATACGGACTACCTCCACTGCTTCATCAACAAGAACGCACGTGAAGAGAGACGTAACGTCATAAGAGACCATTGTTTCATCCCCCTCCATAATGATGTCCCTCACCTTATCCACAAAATCCATAGTGTTCTCGATGTGATGTTCAATACTGTCTACCAACGGGTTAAGAACAGATGCAAGAAACTTAGACTTAGTCACTGAGTTAGTCCTGTTTATGTATCTTAGGTAAACAATAAGGAATGGGTGTAGCTTCCCCTGGATGTAATCTCTGGTACAAAATTCTGTCAATCGCATTGTCCTGTTCTAACAGCTTCAGACAATCTACCACCTTATTCTTGTAACCACTGCCTGGATCTCGTTTCAGGGGCTCACAAGTATTCATGTCGCTAAGTAACGTCATAACTTTCCTATGATAGTCTGTCTGGTTTAATACAACAGTGCAACTACCTTTTTCCGCCGGAAGTATGATTTTGTTATTGTACTTAGTGAGGGTTCCTCTCGTCTCTGGCGGTGTCCGGATAGCGTAGCGGTCTATTCCGTTGCCTACCAACACGGGATCGCAGGGTCGAATCCCGTGTTACCTCCGGCTTGGTCGGGTGTCCCTTACAGACACAATTGGCTGTGTCCGCGGGTGGGAGGTCGGATGTGGATATTTGTCCTGGTCGCTGCACTAGCGCCTCCTCTGGCCGGTTGGGGCGTCCCCTGGATCGCTAGAGAGGGGGTGGAGCAGCGACCGGGACGGCTCAAAAAGTAGTGGGTAATTGTGCAGATACAAGCGGGGAGAAGAAGGGGGGGTATTGAAGAAGAAAAATCAAGAAGAAAAATGGGCGGTCCTCTCGTCTCTCCTGATGTGTGACAGCGGCGCCTTCGGTGACAGGCTGAAACGTTAGTCCACAGTTGTTCCACTTCCGGGTCGTGATGTTGTTCCGGGTCGCTTATGCCGTGGCTGTGGTCAGTTCCGCTAGCGGGATTTGCCTCGGCGTGACAACAAAATTCAGCCCTTTAGCAAGGATGTTTTTCTCCGCCTAGGTGAGTTGTCTGTCTGTCTGCCATATTCTTCACCTACTTGTCCACAACGCCGGCGTGTGTCTGGCGTCCGTCGCAGTCCGTTGCCTGCCGACTGCCGATGTCTCTGGCGTGCAGCTAGTCGGTCGAGTAAGAGTAATGCTGCGTTCCAGACAGTTCGGAAGTCGAGATTTTCCGACCTCCTACTAGTAAAAGTACAATGAACGCCACTCAAATTCGGAGTTCCTACTTGTAAACTCGGGGCAAATCCATCTACCCCGGCTTCGCGGAGAAGCAGCTGTCTGACGTCACACAACGATGGCCGCACCCACGGAGGCGAACAGTGTAAACGGCAAGCCATCAACTAAAAGGCAACGTAAAGTATATTTGCCTGCATTTAATTAAAATAATACACACTATCATATAGTAAAACCTGTTCTGCATATAAAGTGATGTTGAAACATGTCTCCAGTGTTATTAGGTAGCTGGTTATGGTAAACAGTCTCTGAAAGTAATCGGCACGTTATTCGGAGAAACGTTAAAAAAAGCGTACACATTAGGAAATACACCGTTACGGGCTTTTGCAGATTCTCTACCGATGTAGCTAGACGGGAACACAGTTAACGAATAACGTATGTTTCTGTCAATGAGTCGATGGAGAATGTGCGCCTGCCACAAAAACACTTTTGTCAAGGTCAGCCATGTTTTTTTCTTACGTTTTGGCGTCGTGCACCTGAAACGCTTTGAGGTCGCACATCGGAAATTGCAACTGGGAAATTCCGACTTCCGGCTTTGAATGGAACCCAGCAAATGAGTACATCTGTCGCCATCTTCCAGTGCTGTCATTGCAACCATTCCCAAATCCTCTGTGAATAGCACACATTGCAATTTGCAGATGAAACTGATCGTTTTCGGTCGTTATGCTACTGTATTGTTGATAAGGATGGGGATACAGTCAGTTTAGACCGAAGAGGTGACTTAGATGAGTGATGAAACGTTTCTCTCGGTAAACTTTGTGTCCAGAAGAACTGATTCAACGCTATAATTCTCCTACCTGGATTATTGAGCATGCATAAACACAGCTGGAAGATCGTTTGAATCTTCGGGTGAAAACAAACCAGATCTCCTGGATCATGTGGAAGGAGAAAGAGAACTACAAACATTTCCCCCTTTCCTTTTTCATTTTACAAGGCACTCTAAAACAAGACACTCACACTAATGTGGGCCAGCATTCAGAGACTGATGACTAACTAAACAACTCCCATGCTCAGTTATTTAAACATTGATAATCTTGGAGATGAAAAGAATTCCCTTTCACGGTAATATCCACAAAATACTCCTTTAACCCTTCTGTTGTCTTACAGGTCAAAAAAGCTCATAACAGTGTTTAACAGCAGAGAAAAGACTCCAAATGATCTTTTTTTCGACCTGAAATTTGATGACTTTTCCTAGAGTGACCCCAACATTATAAAACGTGAAACATTGTTTTTGTTCATATTTCCATGAAGGCTGTACACCACTAGGGTACTAAGAGATGTTTGGGTCATGTTTGACTCTATAAAAACGAGTGGTGTCCACTGATTAAATGCAGTCTTTCTGCACTGTGAAGAGGCAAACCCAGATAGTCACAATGACAGGTTGTTTCTTCGTGCAAAATAGATTTGGGGTTTAAAATTAAGTTGCTTTGATTTAGAGGTTTAATGAAGGCGGGTCATAAATGACCCTTAATGACCCACATTCTGCAGCATGCAGAATGTGTGTGGACAACAAAAGGGTTGACTTAACTCATTCAGTCAACTTTGAATATAGCCATGTCTGTGGGCACATTCTGTCTTCCTCAGTGGCAACAGACATGCTTCAGTATTTGTGATGCAGTGGCCTGGATTGCAAAGGTGAGGATGCTGAAAAACAAATTGCAAGAGAGACCCCAGCAAGGGCTGGCTTTAACACATGCACCAATTACAGTGAGAACAGCGTGTGTCCTTTCCCGAACACTGCTGAGCGTACCACACACCCCCTGAGGAAACATCTGCTTCTGTACTCTATCACATTCCAATTCTACACACATACACACAGAAGTAAAGGAGAGCATGAAATAATACTTTTGTTAAAAGGTAATGTAATTACATCTTGTTTAATGTAGTACCATTTAGATTACCATCTCTTAGCTCAAATTTCATTGACTTTTAAAGTGAGAAAACTCATGTGTATCTTTGTTGCTGTTAATCCTTCACACAAGACACTCCTGGCGTGTTATTTGGAAAATTATTATTTACTTTAATGCTAATATAATGTATAATAAGTCTATTTTACTATGTCATATGAAAATTAAAATTTGTCATTGTTTTATTTTCAGACAAACGATGAAATCATAATTGTTAATTGATGAAATTCACAAATGTGGTTATATGGAAATATATATTTCGCTTATAGAGACTGCATTGCACAGATAAACCAAAGTATTACTTAGAATATTTATTAGTTCTTTAAACATTTAGACTTGTGAGTTTTATTCATGTCTAAATCTTAAGGATTTATGTCTTCTTCTTCTTTCATGTCAGGAAATCTACTGAGAGAGCATAATATTATTATTATTCAAAAAGCCTCCCGTGCATACCAAGGGAGGGTTTTCTTTCCGCAGAACAATCACGCTCTGGTTCAGTGATGCCCTTCTTTACAATCAGACATTAACACAGATTTGCACCAAGGAGCTATCAAGCACAACCACAGGTCTCTACTGGTGGGACGCGTGAGGCTCTACTGCAACAAATGGTTATTACAGGCCCGGCTCAAGGTCACCTCAGTATTATTTGTTAATGCAGGGAAGAGCCGTTTGTTCGTTTTCCAGAAAACACAACCACACCAAAAAGCTGTTCAAGGAACTCAAAACGATTATCTTCTACTCAGTCTCAGTGTATCAAAAATGTCCAATTCAGTTTATTTTTTCTCCCCAATTGTACCCACCCAATTACCCCACTCTACTGCGCCGTCCTGGTCGCTGCTGCACCCCCTCTGCTGAACAGGGGAGGGCTGCAGACTACCACATCTCCTCCAATACATGTGGAGTCACCAGCTGCTTCTTTTCACCTGACAGTGAGGATTTTTGCCAGGCAGAAGTAGCATGTGGGAGGATCACACTATTCCCCCCAGTTCCCCCTCTCCCCCCGAACAGGCGCCCCGACCGACCAGAGGAGGCACTATTGCAGCGACCAGGACACATACCCACATCCAGCTTCCCACCCGCAGACATGGCCAATTGTGTTTGTAGGGATGCCTGATCAAGCTGGAGGCAACACGGGGATTCGAACTGGCAATCCCCGTGTTGGTAGGCAATGGAATAGATCGCCACGCTACTTGGACCCAATTCAATATTTTAACTCCATGCTTTGGTAAACAAATTACAGGGTAGACTTTTTGACAAATCTTCAAAACAATTTAGTGAGCAGACCTGACAATGATCTGAATATTTTTGGAGGGAGAAGCAAGGATAGCTGAACTGAACTGCTATGAGGAACCACAAACATATCTGTTATCATTTTCTGTTAGTTCTATGTAAATCCAAAACGTGTGCAGTTTTAGAACTCAATTACATGAAAAAAATAATGACAGTAAGGCACTAAGTTTGATTAAAACCAATATACAGAGGCAGTGATTTAAATATAGCATTAGTTTATGATCCTTACATGTTCAAAGTGAAGAAAGTTTTGCTTCATCATTAAAAATTGAGTTCATAGATGGCAGATAACACAGACAGCTGTCATAATTTAGCGCCTGCATGTTGGCAGGTTCATAAACTCCTACCCAAGGAATGTAATAATAATAATTTAGCGTGTGAAAGAGTCACAATGATGCCCTGGCATTCAGAGAGGACTCCCTGATTACTGCCTTGTGGGGGCCTTGCTTATAGTCGGCAGCATTTTTTTTGTGGCAAATATTCCCACAACAGCCTTTGATGTAATTACTTTCCAAACAGCTCCCCTCTAGCCAATATCCTGCTCTGAATTCATGGCTTGGCTTGTTTGCAACATCATTGGAAAACACCTGTTTTTCATTCCTCATTGTGTCGAGAACAGGGGTGGGGGGGGGCTGTAAGGTCTACTAAAACAGGGGAGTAGACCAACCTATGGAGATCCACACTACCAGCAATAAGGATAACTAAACAAATTAGCTACCCCTCACTATTATGCCGAATAAGAAAGTTGTATCCCACAAGAGGTGACAGTGTCTACATGTGCACTGTAAAAAAATAGAAGGAACGGGGCTCCACTGTGAATCACAACTGAACCAGCCAAAGCTGTGGCTCCATCAACTGGAAAAGAGCAAACCGGGGAGAGCACAGTAACATCTAATCTCCTTAATCAGGACAGTGTTAACAGCAGCCATACACAATTAAGCATCAAGTAATGCATTGTGATTGCTTCTTATGTTATATGCGGTGGTGACAGCATATAGCACACCCTCACAGCAAATGGCAATTCAGTGTAGCCCTGAGTGTGCGAACAGACTACAATAATTACACAGAATGACATCTTGTTTTGACACTATGTGATAAAATGGTACGATCTGACATCAGCGTCATGTTAGCCCGCTTTAATTGGACTAGTTTTTGACATGTTGTGATGATACGATGCGTTATTGGCGAAAGAATTGCCACATAACTATCCGCGCGTCTGTAGTCCAGCGTAATATAACGAGGAGTCCTCTTTGCATTCCAGAGGTTTTCAGATGATTATATCCTTAAAACTAGACATTTGTCTATGCTTGCACAGAAAGATCACTACTCATATACAACTTGATGAAATTTGCTTTCAAAGGAGCCTTACATATTTAGGGTCGGGTGGAGAGGGGAAATGCAATTCTGCTCATGTAACTAGACAAATTGTGCTTCAGGGTTTCTATTTATATCTTTCTCATCTCGGGGGGGGGGGCAAATCTTCCCAATTCCCTTGCCGTTTGCCAGTGGCTTAGTGTGACATATTGCTAATCTGGTTATTATGCAATTTATCAGCCGTCTCTCTTTTACGGCTGCACACAGAAATTATGCAGGTTTCTTATGTGCCTAACTGCAGTAGCTCTGCAAGGAGCTAATGAGCAGCCGCCACTACTGTGGTAATACATCTCGAGTCACTTTAGGGTACTCTTGTTGCAACAACTTGTTAGTATAAGTCACTCCATTAAACTAACCAAATTATTTTTTTGCTAATGATATAGAGAGCCTCACAGGCTGGAAGCAATGGATTGTGACCAGAGCAAGAGAAGAAGAACTCACCAGAGTCCACTGTCTGGCAGCAGATATACTTTCGGATGGAGACGTAACAGACGCTGGTGGAAACCAAAGGTATGGTAAAGCTCATACCCTAAGTTGATGAAAGAAACATGCACTACACGTTTCAGCATAAATGTGTTATTGCCCCTTGCATCTGCGAGCATATGAGGTATGGTAACCAGTGGAAGCTGTGTTTGCAATGTGAGCCTTGCTTGATATGGATGACTGGTTGAGACTGGCCTGAAGGGGTTGTCTGTAGATGGACATTCTTTAGGGTAGCGGTTGCGTTTTCAAGACATCAGCTAATTATGGGTGGCCTGCCATTAAAGAGGTATAAATCAGACCCTAATGTGACTGGAGCCTGTGTGAGACACTTGAAAGGGAAAATGTGGTCCTCTGATTTAATGACCTGAATGGGGATATACTGTTAGTCTTGATAATAATGGCTAAGCACAGCATATTGATCATCACTCCCTCTGGTGTCTTTGTGGGTTAAAGCAGCTGGAAAGGAAATTGAACTGAGACATTTGGACAGAGCAGAATGAGCCAGCAGAGGGTTTGTTGTGTTTGAATTAACTTGAGTTTCTACAAGATCACTTGGGCCTTTTTTTGTCTGTGTTTTGCAAAGATGACCACTCTTAATTTCATTTTGTCAAAACTCCCAACAGAAGTCAAATTTTGTATGACCTTGAGTGACAGATTGTACTTGTCACAGAGAAGCGCTTTCTTTGAGTGGCTAACTTGTAGATGAAATCTTGTAAGTGTCTTGGAGGTGTAAATATATTCATAAGTAGGATAGATTTCTCCCTGTGCAGGTCTGGGATAATTGTTGTGAACACTTTATTGTAAAAAAAAAAAGAAGAGAAAAAAAAGAAGTATGCCAGGCACCGAATTAATGGTAATCTCCCCAGTGCGCGGTCCAACTCTGTTCAACATAGTTCCCCTCCATGTCAACAGTCCTTCACAGAAGTGCTAAATGCTGGCAGAGACTGCACACGGAAATTGTTAGGACTCTTAGAGAGCTTCCTCTAATTATGAAACAACAGAGTAAGGAGTTTGACAGTTAGTGGTTTGGCATTTCACTTTCCCATCATTATTGCACTGAAAGATTAAATATTTATCCTGTATGAGCCAGCGGAGAATCTTTTTTGTCCGGTGTCATTAAAATTTCTGTTAATTACCATGGCCCATTGGGTCCAGCACCTTCTGCAACATGCTGCTGCCCTCTGTCCATCAAACACAACACGATTCCAGACACGTTCTGTCTTGCCACTACCTCCGTGTTTGCTCTTGGAAACACAATTATAATTAGCTCTCCAAAGATGTTGATTTTGCAAATACAATAATTGAAGTAGCTTCAGTCTGTGTGCTTGTTGTGAAAATCAAAAGGCATTTTTTGTTGACCCTTGGGAGTGTGCTATCTACAATTACCTGCTACTTTCACACTTCCGACTTCTCGCGGTATTTTTCTATTTTTGGTTTTCTATTTTCCTAATGCAGCTGTCACTTCACTTTGGAGGAATAATGACATGCTCCCATTGCACATGACAGACAATTTGTGTCAGGCTGAGTATTCACCATCCTAACCATTTTTTTTTTCTCTCATTAGTAATGTTTGTTCATGATTCTCAAACTACGGAAAGGTGCTGCCTCTATTTCAAACACACAATGCCAGGAAGTAGAAGTAATGGCTGTCTTCCTATTTGGTGAACCACTTCTCCGTAGGTGTTTAATCACTTTTACATACTGTTAAGGTCGAGAAAACCTCACCGGTAGCAAGCACACTACAATAGCAATAACTCATAATGCGTACACAGCAAGAGGCAAAACAAAATGTATTAATGACATCACTACTTTACATTAAATCAGTCATTGTAGGATCCTTTCTTTGAGGCCACTGTCATACATCTGTCCTGTATTTATACCGTAGCAGTTGCAGAAACGTGTTCTTTCTGAAATGTTAAGTCGTTCACTAGTTTTTAGATGCATGAGTTTCACTTCAAAGTTAACCAACATTAGAAATAGAAAACAAAAAATATAGTTGGAAATGGTGTTGGAATTGTAAAAAAAAAAAACAAATCATAAAATGTGAAATCAATATATATGAAATATGGAAGACAAATTGAAGTCTCTGGAATAACTGAATGTCAGACGTGTATTTTTTTGTGCTTTTTGTCTTCTAACAGCTGCAAGAACAGCAAATTTAAATTATTTTGTAACCTCCTTTGACTTTATTCTTGTATTTGGATGTAAGCAAAAACTAGGTATAAAGGAAACTAACAAATGAGGCCCTAGGCATTATCCATGACTCCAGTATATCAATATTAGGAGCGGCAACATTTATTTTCATCAACTTACCTCAACACAACAGAGCCAGAGGCTGTCGTGATTAAGCGTTCCTCACTGGCCCCCGGAGTGTGTGTTAGGGGATGAATAACAGCACTGTATATCCAGAGATGACTAACAGGAACCTATGTTCAGTGTGTCCAGTGATGACAAACAGAAGTGTGTATCCAGTGATGTCTAATGACTACCAGGAGTGTGTCCAGTGACTTCCAGAAGTGTGTGTGCAGTGATGACTAACTAAAGTGTGCGTCCAGTGATGTCTGACAGAAGTGTATGTCCAGTGATTAAAAGGCGTGTGTCCAGTAATGACTAAAGGAATGGTCATTACACTTTGATGCAAGCAAAATGATTCCATTCCAGATGTGCTATTATGCTGGGCAGGAGGCTTAAAAAAAAAAAAAAAAAACTAGCCATGTAGCTGCTAACACTAAAATATCGATAAAATAACATTGTAATAATAGAATATGTACACATCTGTTCAAGCTTCCCTTAACACACCAAACCATGCTGCTTCTCTGTAGAAGATTATTTTCTTATCTGCCAAATTTGTTGGTTTATTTGTTTATTTAAAGGATCTCCGTTAACTCATGCCATGGCAATCAGCTAATCTTCCTGGGGTCCACAACTGACATACTGTACATAACACATTATGTGATAAAACATTAAATTGCATTAATATACATTAAATTACAGCAATATAGATTAATATAAAAATATAAAAGCTTACATTGATATGCAATAAAAAAATACATTCATATACAATTCAAAGCCAGTCAACACTGAACACAGATTTAGGTAGAATACTAAATAAAAAACAATAGGGTGTCCAGATGGCGTGGTGGTCCATTCCATTACCTACCAACACAGGGATCGCAAGTTCGAATCCCAATGTTACCTCTGGCTTGGTTGGGTGTCCCTACAGAAACAGTTGGCTGTGTCTGCAGGTGGGAAGCCAGATGTGGGTATATGCCCTGGTCGCTGCACTAGCGTCTCCTCTGGTCGGTCGGTGCACCTGTTTGGGGGGGAGGGGGTACTGGGGGGAATGGCGTGATCCTCCCACACATTACGTACCCCTGGCGAAACTCCTCGCTGTCAGGTGAAAAGAAGTGGCTGGTGACTCCACATGTATCGGAGGAGGCATGTGGTAGTCTGCAGCCCTCCCTGGATCAGCAGAGGGGGTGGAACAGCAACCGGGATGGCTTAGAAGAGTGGGGTAATTGGCCAAGTACAATTGGGGAGAAAAAGGGGGAGGGGGGGAGAATCACTACATAAAGATGAGAGTGGCACGGTGGTTAGCACTGTTGCCTCACAGCAAGAAGGTTCTGGGTTCGAACCTTGAGGGTCATCCCAGGTCGTCCTCTGTGTGGAGTTTGCATGTTCTCCCCATGTCTGTGTGGGATTCCTCCGGGTGCTCCGCTTTCCTCCCACAGTCCAAAGACATGTAGGTCAAGTGAATCGGACTTACTAAATTGTCCCTAGGTGTGAATGTGTCTGCCCTGCACTGGACTCGTGGCCTGTCCAGTGTGTTTCCCCGCCTTCTGCCCAATGACTGCTGGGATAGGCTCCAGCATCCTGCGACCCTAATTAGGATAAGCGGGTTGGAAAATGGAATGGAAAAAAATATATATAGATGATGTTTAAAAAGAATGAAAATTATACAACTCGTAACTGGTTAACTTCCAGTTCCGGTTGCCAGCTGCAGTTTATTTGTTTGCGGCTCTGCTTACTTTTTAACTTTTAACAACTTTTAACAAATCCTTGGGACCTTTGAATTATTTTAATTGATTTTATAGTTTGTATATTTTATGGATTTTTACTCGGTCGATTGCTGCACTGACTTGCTGCACTCCTGGTGAAAACTTGTGGACTCAATTCTCAGCTGATGGAGCTAACTTTCTTTTCTATGAACATCGATCAACTGGTTTAATATTACTATGCCTTGCAAGGACTGCCTAAAAGTGACAATTGACATAACTAACCTCAAGAAAGATATCCGATGGCTCTCAGATGAACTGCGAAAAAGGACTCTGTTTTATCCAATTTTATTGACACTGCAGCCTCACAGTCAAGTCAATTTTATTTGTATAGCCCATTATCACAAATTACAAATTTGTCTCGGGGGGCTTTACAGTAACACAACATCCTGTCCTTAGACCCTCACATCAGATAAGGAACAACTCCCTTAAAAAAAAAAAACATTTAACAGGGAGAAAAAATAGGAAGAAACCTCAGGGAGCGCAACGGAGGAGGGCTCTCTCTCCCGATGGGCAATGTGCAATAGATGTTGTGTTTACACAATTTACAGAATACAACATTGAAAGAGGATAACAGAATTATAAAATATATGAAGAATATGATGAGGAGTCTAAAATAATCTCAGTTATGAACTCAGCTATCTCCGATACCATCCTCTGGGACCCATCATCTTGTTGCCGGCCCTCCTCCTGCTCTACTCACAGCTCACAGGCTATCTGGTCAGAGGTGGTAGTCAGACTTGGCAAGATGAAAAGACCCCAAGCTGCCTCACCTCTGCCCATAATCCGCTCACATCATGTTACCATACTACCAACTGATGCCATGTTTCACCCTGATGATGCCCCTTGGCCAATGTTGTTCCCGTGGCTGATGTTGCCCTTTCCCACATGGAACTGGTCCCTGCTCCAGCCGGGACAACTCCTGCTGCAACGGCTGCCCCAGCTGCTGTGGTGGCTGACCCACTTCCCGCTGCTGCTGCCACCACAGGTCCTCCTGCACAAGTCCCCCTTCACCGTCCTCCCCAGTGTTTGGGCAGATTGGTCACTTCCAGTCCCAATGCCACTTCCTCAGGCCAATAGCATTCATCCCCCCTGCCAAGACTGTCCCTGACAGCACTGTCAATCAGTCATCCACTTCCCCCCTCCCCTCAACTACCTTGATCATTGGGGACTTCATAGGCTGAAACATCCATTTCGTAAAAGTGGTCACATGCTGCTTTCCTGGAGCTACTATTCTTTACATCCTGGAGAAACTCCCAGGACTCCTGGATTAATTTCCGACAGTTGTGAAAGTACTAGTCCACGTCAGCTCCAAATGACACTGCCCGTCAGCGGTCCAAGCTGACAAAAGTGGATTTTATCTCTTTTCAATTTCCTCAACAGTTGTGGAAAAAACGCTTTTATTTCTGGCCCAATTCCAACACTGGGTCATGGTGTGGGGTGTTTTAGCAGAATTAGCCTTCTTACCTGGCTCCAGTCCATGAGTATAGCATATAACATTGGATTTATTCACACATTTGACTTGTTTTGGGAGCGCTCCTCTCTGTATAGAAGAGACGGTCTTCACCTGAATGCTAGGTAGTCGTATGCTTGCTGCTAATTTGCAGCATGCTGTTCTGTCCTCCACATGTGATTGACTATCTACATCACATACGTTCCTTCCTGAACCCTCTTCTTCCCCTTTGCCCATAACAGGGACTGTCGCATCCTTTGCTCATTTTGGCTTTCCCTTGTGGTATAATTGCACTGCTATTCGACCTCTTCCCATTCCTGACCATATTACGAACAGTCATTATTACCCTCACCATCACCACAACAAACAACACGTGAATCATTCCAACCCTTGCTCCTCTCCTCAGTCCTCTCAACCTATCACTAAGCTGAAACTGGTTTTGTTCATGACTCATTCACTCAATAACAAAAGCCCTGTTCTGAATAAATTTACAACTGATGGTAACCTTGATTTCCTCTGCCTCACTGAAACCTGGCATAAACCCCTTGACTATTTCTCACTAAAACAGACCAAACCCACAGGATTCACATACATTGATGAACCTCATCTTGAGGGGCGGGGAGGTGGTGTTGCTGCTGTTTACAGGAAAGACATTAAAACAACCATTTCCATTCCTGCTGCTCATTCTTTAGAACACCTTGCCTTCAAATTCTCTGGTCCTGCTTCCTTGGTCACTGCCATTATCTACCGCCCCCCAAGCCAAAGCCATTCTTTCTCTCTGACTTCTCTGATTTTATGACCCAGCTATGTGCCATCTCACCTTCCGTTCTCCTCCTGGGTGACTTTAATATCCACGTTGATGACACTGACTGTAACTGCTACAATGCTTCAACTTCACACAACATATCAACTTCACCACTCACAGCTGTGGTCCCATCCTGGATTTGGTCTGCTCCACTGGTCTCACAATACATTGCCTATCCAGCCTCAACCTCAATATCTCTGACTACCGGGCAATCACCATGGATATTGACATCCCTATCCCCATCCCAAAAGTCAAATGCATAATATCTTTCAGAAATCTCAAATCTTATCTCCCCCCAAGCTCTTTCTGCCTCTCTTGCCAGTAAAATGTCTGCCTCCCCTCCCCAGCTGTCTGATAATCCCTCTGATCTTGTCAGTTATTATAATGACTCACTCTCCTGTCTTGATCAGCTGGCCCCCATTAAAACCAAAATAGTCTCATTGATTCACTGTGACATCATACATCAGCTTTTGTGAGGACGTTTGTGCCCACCAAAACTTTCTGCAACTTCAGTAACAATAAGCCTTGGTTCACAGCAAAAATCCGGCAACTGTGTTAACGTGATAGGTGACTGTCAGTGACTAGGCCCAGCATGTAAGCTTTGTCCACCTGTTGTATGGGTTCATCAGATATGGATAGCTCCAGTTTAGGGTTAGAAACCAATTTCTTCCATGACCCAAAGACAATATATTTAAAGATAATTTAGTTTTCATCCAGTCATATACTATATTCCACTTGCTAGACAGAACATGATTAAATTCATAGCATGGGGTTGCTGGATAATATACAGTGGAATTTTCAGCGTACATTTTTGTACCTGCATTTTTCACAGCAGAGGGCAAGTTATTAATAAAAATTGAAAACAGGAGTTGTCCCAGACAAGTTCCTTGAGGTATTTTACATGCTAAACTACAAGAATTTGATAGAATACCTTTGTAAACGATCTTCTGTGTTCTAGGGGAAAGATAACACTTCATCAAGGTAGCCGCAGTTGGGCTAAAATCATAACATTTGAGCTTTTCAATTAAAATATCATGATCAATGATGTCAAATGTGGCACTGAAATCTAAACATAACTGCTCCCGCTATTTTGGAGTCATCAATCTCTCTCAACCAATCATCAGTCATAAGTGCTGTACAAGTTGAGTGACCCTTCCTGTATGAATGTTGATATTTGGTGGTCAAGTTGTTATTGTTAAAGTAGTCTGGGATTTAAACATGAATAATCCTTTCCATATCCTTGCTAATCATGGGAAGAATACTTATAGGTCTATTATTAGGCCCACTGAAAGGCATCTTATTATCCTTAAGCAATCCATAGTCTCGGATATACCCCACACAGCAGACAGCTCTTAAATATGTGACTTAAGGGACCCGAAATGTAATCAGCAGTGATGTGTAGCCCCTTGCTGTCAAGATTTACTGTGCCTGCACTGCCATATCCAGGAAGAGTCTACAGCAGTATCTTAACATCTCTAGCCTCTACACAGTTGAATTGAAACATACACATTTTACCATCTATTATTTCATTAATTATCAGTGCAAAAGGGCTACCTCAGATTGTTCATCTTATTGATAAATAAGTTGTTAAATTAGTTAGCAATAGCTTGGGGCTAATAGGTCTGTGAATGTTCTCATTCATCCAGGTCATGGTTATCCAAAGGAATTGAATCGGGTGCAACTGGACTTGGTATATATCCGTGAAGACGTTTTGCCTCTCATCCAAGACCACTGAATTCAGTGACCACTGAATGGAGCACTAGCGAAGTCGAAACTAACCCCCCCAACGACCGTCACTGCTTAACATCGGATCATAAAGAGCCACGCATATCATTAGCTCTGATAACGACGGGCGTTGCTAAACATCGGAACCTTCCTGTGATAACGACTTCAAAGAGGATAAATATCTGAGTTTCATCACCAGCCAGTCAGACTAGCTTGGTCTAGTCAGAAAGGCACGAACTGAGGAAGCCTCTTGGATGAGAGGCGAAACGTCTTCACGGATATATACCAAGTCCAGTTGCACTCGATTCAATTCCTTTGGATACTTGGGGCTAATACCATCTGATTCACAAAAGAGGCACATGCATTTTTCTTCATTCCCATGATTTCATTCAAGGTATTCCAAAGCTTTTTATCATCACGTTTCTTCTTCTTCTGCTTCTTTCGGCTTGTTCCCTGTTTCTCAGGAGTCACCAAAGCAAATTATATAGTTTCCATCAGTACCATTTGAGGGCACAGCACCAATGGCAGCCGTCGTTAACCCATGCCTTGACCGATCCAGTATGGTCTTGTCAATCCGCATACTTCTTCTTCTTTTGGCTTGTTCCCTGTTTTTCAGGGGTCGCCACAATGGGTTTTATAGTTTCCATCGGCACTATGTGAGAGCACAGCACCAATGGTGGCTGTTGTTAACCCAGGCCTCAACCAATCCAGTGTGGTCTTGTCAATCCGCATACTAATTTGGCAAAATTTTATGTCAGATGCCCTCCCTGACACAACCACTACCCTATGGACAGGAGCACAGGTAAAACGCTGGATGCCATCCCAGTAATCATGGACTTGTACCCATGCCTGTCACCACATGTTTACCAACATGTTTAATACAGTCAATTATTTGCCTATATTATTCTTTCTTCTTCCTTTTGTTCAATTAATCACTTGGTTTCTCAGTATATAGTATTTTAATCTGTCCTCCAATAAACCCAATTTTACTGCCACCAATTTAGCTTCACCCCCTTTTCATTAAATTCTTTAGAGGTAAATCAATCCATTGGGCTGTTTTAATTTTAGCTGTGAACATTTTCATAGGTGCATGTCTATTAACAATTTCTATAAATATATTCATGAAAGCGGTTAAGGAAACTGGGTCATCAGCACTGTACACAACCATTCCAATCAACATTTCTATTATCCTCCACAAAGAGATCATGAGCAAATCTTTTATATGACCGTCTATATACAACTTTGGCTCTTACGTAAAGAATTTTAGCCTTTCTACTGAGAGCAGTCATATAGAGGTCACTAAAACCTACTGGTACAGAGACTGTATTTTAGCATATCAGGGACATTAGCGTATATATACTATATATATATATACATATATATACACACACACACACATATATATATATATACATACATACATCCTCTTTGGCCTTACTCTTTTCCTCTTTCCTGGCAGCTGCATATTCAGCATCCTTCTCCCAATACACCCAGCATCTCTGCTCACATGTCCAAACCATCTTAATCTTGTCCATCTTCGCCACTCCCAACGAAAATCTTAGCATCTTCAACTCTGCCACCGCCAGCTTTGCCTCCTGTCTTTTGGTCAGTGCCACTGTCTCTAAACCAAACTTACATAGCTGATCTTACTACCATCTTCTAAACCTTCCCTTTAACTTTAGCTTTATTAAGAAGACTCTGACTATACCACTAAACACCCAGAGCCATAGGCTGGTTGAACATTTCAACTGCACCCTGTCCACCCAGCTTTCCATCCTGACCAGCCACCAGCAGCGAGACTGGGACCTGCACCTGCCCATGGTCCTGTGGACGTACCGGTCGGCAGTTCACTGACTCCGCCAAGTGTACCCCTGCAGCCATCATATTTGGGTATGAGCTCTTCATTGCTATGGAGTTGGTGTTCAGGACCCCTCGGACCCAGAGGCCAAGGGTGAGCCTGGACCGGACTACCTCTACAACATCCAAGAATGGTTCCGGCTGGTGCACAAGTTGACCAGACAGGCCCTCTCAGACACCGGGGCTGAACAGAAGCAGGCTTATGATTTTTGCTTCAGGTGGGAGGACAAATGTGGGTCTACACCCCTGAGCAGAAGAAGGGTCTTTTCCCCAAGCAGATGAGCCAGTGGGCCGCACCTTATACTGTGCTTGAGAGACTGTCTTTTGTTGGAAATGGCTGGTCAAACGGAATCGGGTGGTGGTACTCCACCATGACCACCTTGCACCCTGCCGACCCTTGGCCCTGCCTGCAGGGGAGTTAGGGGCTGGGACCAGCCTCAGACCCCTGCCCATCTCCAAAAGCCACCAAGGGACCTTCCAAGCTGGCTCCGTGATAGTGTCGGCTTCCCCAACACCTCATGGACTCTGTCATGGGCACATGGATTGCTCGTGACAGCTAAGCAACTAGGTGGGGGCTGGGTAGCGTGTTGGGGGTTGGTGGGCAGAGTTTCCCAGTATGCTTTATGACAATATGTTTATGGGCATAAGTTGAGATGATGGCGTTTCGAATTACCATAAATTAAACCTGTTACACAGTGGTTAGTGTTACTGTTATTTACAAGGTTTCAAGTAGTACAGTTGCCGTTCTGAAGAAAACATTTTACACCATGAGTGAGGCTATGTGCACAAATATCATCAGATGCAAAGGGGTATATAGTGCGTTTTGTGTGTTTTTCGGTTAATAAAAAGGGCACATTCCTGGGGTCATGCGGTGTATGGGGCAGGGGAACTGCTACAAAAAGGAAGATTATCACTCTGCCTGAGTTTTTGCCACTGCCCTAGTTTGCTACAGTATCTTAAAAGATACTTCAGACTCCATCTGAAAATGATGTGATCACTAAAACAGGAAACGGGTAGAAACAGGAAACAGTCAATCAATGTTTTATAATCAAGATTGTAAAAAAATTATAAAACCATAAAATTGCCAGATCACAAGAATGATGAATTCAGCTATGTTCGATTTTCAGCATCAGAGTCACTGTGACTTTCAGCATCTCTATTGGTCAAATGTTTGTCATAGGAATTTGCCTGTCAAAGTTCACCAAGCTTGAAATTTGTAAGGAGCAAAAAAGATGAAATTTCTTCACAGACGGATGCAAACACATTTTTCTGCTCTCTGCATGCATTTGAATTCAAGTCAATGGAACATGAAGGTGTAGTGTGACCGTACCTCACCTAAAAAAGTGTATTCACTGAAGACTGACAGGTATGTGTGTGCCCACTGATGTCCAACAGGAATGTGTGTCCAGTTATGTCTTAACAGAAGTGTATGTTCAGTGATGGACAATTGGAGTACAGTGATGTCTAACAGAAGTGTGTGTTCAGTGATGGACCGTTGGAGTACAGTGATGTCTAACAGAAGTGTGTGTTCAGTGATGGACAATTGGAGTCCAGTGATGTCTAACAGAAGTGTGTGTTCAGTGATGGACAGTTGGAATCTAGTGATGTCTTACAGAGGTGTGTCCAGTGATGTCTAACAGAAGTGCGTGTTCAGTGATGGACAGTTGGAGTCCAGTGATGTCTTACAGAGGTGTGTCCAGTGATGACTAACAGAAGTGTGTGTTCAGCGATGGACAGTTGGAGTACAGTGATGTCTAACAGAAGTGAGTGTTCAGTGATGGACAGTTGGAATCCAGTGATGTCTTACAGAGGTGTGTCCAGTGATGTCTAACAGAAGTGTGTGTTCAGTGATGGACAGTTGAAGTCCAGTGATGTCTTACAGAGGTGTGTCCAGTGATGACTAACAGAAGTGTGTGTGCAAGTGATGACTAACAGGAGTGTGTCCAGTGATATCTAACAGAAGTGATGTCTAACATAAGTAGTTGTCCAGTGATGACTAACAGGAGGAAGAGGGGTGCAACGCAGCAGTACATTCCTCTATCTCATGCCTCTTCCACTGATGAGGTGTGACTGCAAATGGCTCTCTGCTGACTTACTCTGCTCACGTAACAAGTTGCTTGTCATGTGAAGACGTTATGTGTCGGGCATTAATTACAGAACGTCTGTTGCTTTCAAATCTCGTCCGTACTTGCTTCCCTTTCAATGTGTCCTATGCAGAGTTGGATGATAACATATTGCGGAGTAACAAGTTATAGAATTGTTATTCATTTTCCAGTTTTTCTGGTCTTGTGTGGTGTGACAAATCACTATTTGAGTAATAATATTGTAGTCATCATTCAGAAAAACATGTTAATTTGAATAACAAGCAAACCAAATAGTTTAAACCCATTTTTTTTAATAAGTAGTCTATTTTCTAAATTTCTTTTTAAACTGGGCTGCTTCTTAGTCAATGTTGGTAGTGTGTAATGTGTTATTGAAACAAAATTATTTGAATTCAATTCACATAACCGGTAACAATTGTTGGGTTTTTTTGAATGACAGGCCTAACAGTGTTCTGTGACAGTCTTGCCTGTTAGCCCTATTAAATAGCAGGGAAGCTGTAGTTCATGTGACTTGCCCTCACCATAACTAGAATTATAGTATATGGCAATTTCTCTGCATTACACCCTAGTTGGCTGATTATTGGTTATACGTCAGACATCGTCACACTGTTACACAGTAGTTGCCAGTAGGTAAAAAATCATGAGTTTTATGGACAAGAAACCAAATCCCTTGTGCATTTTCAAAAGATATTGCATCCTATTTTCTATACAGCAAAAAATGTATGATACCCTCATGTGTATGCACAGTATTGTACATGTCAAGTCTAATATTGAAGCTATGGCTGTTAATTAGAAATAAATATAATACTTACATGGACTGGCGGCCTGTCCCTGGTGTCTCTCCGCCTGCCACCCAGTGACTGCTGGGATAGGCTCCAGCTTCTCACGACCCTACATAGGGTAAGTGGTTTGGATAATGGGATGGATGGATGGACTTTTCTTACTGCAAGAAAAACAACAAGTGCTATTACCGTGGTTTGGCTGAATACGTGATAACTTTTCATAACTTCAGCCTGATGCTGACTGTGGATGAAAAAGGATGGATATTTTCATGGAATTGGGCGCAGGCATAAGTGCAAAGGCAGATGCAAGTGCAGGTACACATGGGTGTGCTGGATATATTTTTGGTAATTTGGTGAGCTGAGGTGCAAGCACAGCATGGTGCAGTTGATAAAGAGGTTGGATTAGGATGAATACATAATAAGCAGGTGGAGTTGGGGCTGGCTTCGACATTACCAATCAAATCAGCTCCTCTCATACACTTTGAATGTGCTGTGTTGCAGCGTATTGTAATTTTTTGATGGGTGAAGAAGGAATGTCAGGCAGTACAGACAGTTTGTACTAGCGGATATATCTACCAGACAGACATTCGCTTTGTCAAGTTAGGTTGCATTTTCTAAGGCCATGATGGGTGCAAATTCTTTGATTCACATCAAATTTAACAGCCACATATCACTTATTTTACAGATGAAAGTATTCAGAATATTGCATTCAGTTAGTTGTTGCCATTAGCTTATAGATATTTATTTCAGTGGAGTGAAATGCATAGGCTAACATCCTTTATAACGTATTGGTTTAGATAGTCCCACAATGGATATTTTGGTGCATCCATGACTAGACTGCCACACGAAAATTGCTCAATGCACCTCCATCTGTGTTTAGATGTGGTCTGAGCTGGCGGAGGCGCAAGCACAAGTGCAAGCCAAAACAGACGTTAAAATTGTATTGCACCGGGGGATCTGCATTAAATCACCCCCAGCTGTGCTGCCACACCCATCTCGGCACAGGCGAGCCATGGAATTGCTAAACGGACACAAGCAGGAAGAATTCACTTGGTGCTTGAGGAACTCGCCAATCAGCCTACCTTTGCTTCTTCATCGGTTCTGCACCACCATGAAAATAGGACTCTAAATGCTCCCAGTGGCTTATTACAATTTACTTTGGGCATAATGAAATAAGATGTGCTTGTTATCGAGCATCCTGATGACTCACTGGATTTGTGCTTGCAATACAGTGTTCTTGAATCTGGCTCCACTCTTGAGTGTATAATGAAGTGGATTTTAGTGTGTAATGCTTTTGGTTTTTAGTTCTGGATATAAGTTGAAATCAAGGTAAATTGTGCAACGACTCTAATTCTTTCTCAGGGGACATTGAAGAAGCAGGCTTGTAATTGTTAAGTTGAGGATCATATATTTGGACTGACCTGGAGACTGTGGGTTGGTGTAGTAGATGACTGGTGCTGCTCTCTCTTGTGATAAATATTCTTGAGGTGCATTTGAGCGATGAGTTTAATTCTGCTTAATTCAAGTTGTGAATACGTGGTACTGTATGAATGTTAAGCAGGGTGTTGCTCAGTCCACTTTCTCCCAGAATGATAATAAATACACAGATCTGAGTGGAATGTCCTGCCTCATTGTTATACAATATGAAAAGTAGTGCCATTTTGTTCCATCATTGCTATTGTTTTGTCAAACCAGAGATTGGAATGGTGTCTTGTCATCCATCGGGGTTTATCTTAAAAGACATGAGCTTTTGTCTCATATTTTCAGTATTAACATTCATTAATAAGCCATTGACAAGCAGTTAGTTAATGACGAATTAAACATGAATGACATTACTTACCCAGTTTTTAATCAGATTCTACAATCTACAATATAACAAGTAATAAGTAATGGAGGGGACTTCACACTAACCATCAACGGATCACCGGAGCTGTGTGATGTCCCCGCCTACTTCAAAAGCGCCACTATCATCCCCAGCTCCACAGGCGGTGCTGTTAAGAGGCTAGGGGAAGCTTAGCTCCCCCAAAATTAACACTGAAAAAAGTTAACCTTCAACAAAATCATGGGGTTTTTTTGGCAGGGGGGGGGCAGTAACTGCTGGCAAAAATTAAAACTCACGACTACTCACACATAGCTTATATCAGGGAAAGATGCAGGATGGAGGTCCAGAAGCAGGGACATTATTATTATTATCATTATTATTATTATGAATTCAAAATTCTATAGTTTTTTTTTAACTTTCTTGCTATGAATTTTATTTCTGCTCATTCTATTTCAATGTCAACCGATATAGACAATTCTAGCGTACAATATGCGCTTACACTTGCCTAGCTGTTCTTTTTGTATCTGGTATACTGGTAGATACTTGTAATACCCTAGTCATGGAGGTGGGAAAAGCTATGATTATTTTCATTTTCAACTCGCTGTGAATTACATGTATAATACAGGCATTCTCAAATGTATTATTTAAAGGTCTGCATCTGATTTTTATTCAAAGTCGGAGGTCTGGAACGATTGGCGATAACAAATAACATTTTATCAACTCACTTGTAACTTTTGTTACAAGTTATTACTTTCATAATGTTCTGCAAAGACCAGCCCTACTCTGCCTCTGTTTGGCTGTAACCCTAATGAAAACTCACGTACTGGTAGGCTACTCGTTACTGTCATTTATGGTTGCGCTAGTTTCTCTGCTCTCTCCTCTTCTCTGCTGTGAGGCAACGATGCCCCCCCCCCCCCGATACACACACACACGGGGAGTGGGTCAGAGGAGAGACAGTGAACCAGGTGAAGTGAAGATAGAATTACTCGAGTTGATGACAATTAAGCTCATCACATTACTGTAAGCGCAATAAAATCTTCGCAACACCAAAGCAAAGTCTCCAGTGTAAAGTTAATGCATGAACTCGGTAGCAACAGCACACAAAATAGAAAATGTTACACTACACAATGTATTGTATTCATAACACGAGATATGGGATTGGTCTGGATTGACTTGCCATTCGGTCCGAATGCGGACTGAGTCCGGACTCTGACAAATCCTGCTATAATACACTCACTGGCCACTTTATTAGGTACACCTTGCTAGTACTGAGTTGGACCCCCTTTTGCCTTCAGAACTGCCTTAATCCTTCGTGGCATAGATTCAACAAGGTACTGGAAACATTCCTCAGAGAGTTTGGTCTGTATTGACATGATAGCATCACGCAGTTGCTGCAGATTTGTCGGCTGCACATCCATGATGCGAATCTCCCGGTCCACCACATCCCAAAGGTGCTCTATTGGATTGAGATCTGGTGACTGTGGAGGCCATTTGAGTACAGTGAACTCATTGTCATGTTCAAGAAACTTGTCTGAGATGATTCGAGCTTTATGACATGGCGCGTTATCCTGCTGGAAGTAGCCATCAGAAGATGGGAACACTGTGGTCATAAAGGGATGGACAGCAACAATACTCAGGTAGGCTGTGGCGTTGACACGATGCTCAGTTGGTACTAAGGGGCCCAAAGTTTGCCAAGAAAATATCCCCCACACCATTACACCACCACCACCAGCCTGAACCGTTGATACAAGGCAGGATGGATCCATGCTTTCATGTTGTTGACGCCAAATTCTGACCCTACCATCCGAATGTCGCAGCAGAAATCGAGACTCATCAGACCAGGCAACGTTTTTCCACTCTTCTATTGTCCAATTTTGGTGAGCCTGTGCGAATTGTAGCCTCAGTTTCCTGTTCTTAGCTGACAGGAGTGGCACCCGGTGTGGTCTTCTGCTGCTGTAGCCCATCTGCCTCAAGGTTCGACGTGTTGTGCGTTCAGAGATGCTCTTCTGCATACCTCGGTTTTAATGAGTGGTTATTTGAGTTACTGTTGCCTTTCTATCAGCTCGAACCAGTCTGGCCATTCTCCTCTGACCTCTGGCATCAACAAGGCATTTTCGCCCACAGAACTGCCGCTCACTGGATATTTTCTCTTTTTCGGACCATTCTCTGTAAACCCTAGAGATGGTTGTGCATGAAAATCCCAGTAGATCAGCAATTTCTGAAATACTCAGACCAGCCCATCTGGCACCAACAACCATGCCACGTTCAAAGTCACTTAAATCACCTTTCTTCCCCATTCTGATGCTCAGTTTGAACTGCAGCAGATCGTCTTGACCATGTCTACATGCCTAAATGCATTGAGTTGCTGCCATGTGATTGGCTGATTAGAAATTTGCGTTAACAAGCAGTTGGACAGGTGTGCCTAATAAAGTGGCCAGTGAGTGTATGTTGGTAATACAACAAGCACGAAACCTTCCAGACCCATAGTTCACTAATATGAGCACCAACGTCCCTACTATGCGTCCTTCTCAGGTCTCTATGAGTGGGTGAGTGAGTGACCACAGTTTACGAGGCATGGACCATGGCGGCAGTTCATTGGCGCCGTGGGGAAAAAGGGTTTTAATAAACACAGGTTTGAGATCCTCTGTCTACCAGCCACAGCTTATAGGCGCACACAAACACCCTTTCATTCTGAGATGTGTGACTTAGGCCGGGAGCCAGGACCAGCCCTCAGGATGTTTTCTGCTACCTTTGTTTCACTATTATTTCTTGTTAGCCTATACCTTGGGCCACCAGAAGTTGATAACGAGCACCCCCAACTCGGCCCCGTTTGGCCACAGGGGGCCAAAAACCCAATTTTTGGGCCATGTTCCTGGCGAAATTATGTACATGCAAATATTAAGGTACTACAATGGCATAAATAGTCATACAAGAATGAAATTTGGCAGAGAGTATCCTGATACATAGGGGGGAAGCAGGAAAATATGATTCTGGGGCTTGTTGCAACTCAATTTTAAGATATCACCCACACCATCCCCAAAAAGACAAAAAAAGGTACTGTCCGCCTGACAAATTATCATCAAAATGATTATTCTTCAGCACTTTATGGTGAATATGTATGCCTCACTTGTGTATAGACAACTTCCCTAGTTCTTAAGCTTCAATTTGAGCCCAAGATGACCTTTCTATTTCAAAAAATACTCTTGCTGTGGCCGAAAATCTTCTCTATACCTCAAATCAGAGAACATTTAATTTTTTAGTCACTAGCATTCCAAATGGGGGTAAGTGCAATTTATTGCATTTAACAATATGTTCATATGTACTGCTTACTACTGCTATCTGAAGTGAACATGAAAAGTGAATGCTAAAGAACCTGTAGGAAAACAAATGCTTTTAAATGGTGTCTCATAGGCCTATAGCAATGGGCCTATAGGTCCAAAGCAATGCACTCAAGTAGAAGCCAACCACCAATAGAGTAAACATTTTTTATTATAATATTTTTTTTTAGAAAACAGATGGCTTTCATTTTATTAACAACAGTGAAACATTAATTCCTACCCTCTTACCCCATCCCATCCCATCCCACTGTCCCCCAAAAAACTACACAAAATATAGGCAAAGGGAGAAACAACAATAGAAGAAGCCAAAAATTCACCTTAAAAAATAAAAATAATACAAAATAAATCATAATTGGTGGTTCACTGGGATAGTGCGCGTACCACAACACTAGTCCCTAATGCATCAGCATGGGTTTGAATCCGGCCCACTTCCATATGCTGCATGTCCTCCCTTCTCTCTTTCCCCACTCATGTCTCGTTCAACTGTACTATCTAATAAAGCTGAAATCCGAAAAAATTCTAAAAAAATAAAATAAAATCTAAATTGCATTTGATATCTTAGCTGACAGGAGTGGCACCCGGTGTGGTCTTCTGCTGCTGTAGCCCATCTGCCTCAAGGTTCGACGTGTTGTGCGTTCAGAGATGCTCTTCTGCATACCTCAGTTGTAATGAGTGGTTATTTGAGTTACTGTTGCCTTTCTATCAGCTCGAACCAGTCTGGCCATTCTCCTCTGACCTCTGGCATCAACAAGGCATTTTCGCCCACAGAACTGCTGCTCACTGGATATTTTCTCTTTTTCGGGCCATTCTCTGTAAACCCTAGAGATGGTTGTGCGTGAAAATCCCAGTAGATCAGCAGTTTCTGAAATACTCAGACCAGCCCGTCTGGCACCAACAACCATGCCACGCTCAAAGTCACTTAAATCACTTCTCTTCCCCATTCTGATGCTCAGTTTGAACTGCAGCAGATCGTCTTGACCATGTCTACATGCCTAAATGCATTGAGTTGCTGCCATGTGATTGGCTGATTAGAAATTTGCATTAACGAGCAGTTGGACAGGTGTGCCTAATAAAGTGGCCGGTGAATGTACACCCCATTGAAAGCTTTACCGATCATTCCCTTCTTTGTAATTATTTCATCCGCTGCAGCTGTAGTGTCAGGCTGAGGTGCTCGCTTTACTAAGTACTGCTTGCGACAGCAGTCATGAAATTGAGCCTCCTTAGCAAATAAATCAACTCCCTGGATTTTGCACAACAAATCTTCATCACCTAGTTCCATAGCTTTTTGCTCAATATTTTTGTATGCATTTGATTGGAATTTCTGCAAGTTATATCTATTGCCAGAAGCTTGCTTCACTGTGCCACTTTTGCAGAATATGCAATAATTTCCAAACAAAACGGAAGAATCCACATGCTCACGTGTTGGTCTAGTAGCGTATTTTTCTGCTTGACAATTTCTTGCTAAAGCACGGTTAGCATTACAGAAAAAAATGTGTCGACAGTTTTCATGATACCCACAATCAGCAGATAATTCATCAGGAATTGAGTCACAAACATCTGGCATGCCACCACAGTCAGACGTTTGTGTCAAAAGTTTTTTTTTCATGTCGTGGATTTCAGTAAATGCATTAAGTGGATCAGCCTTAGAAGAAAAGGCTATAAACTTAACATTTACTGTCCCCTTACAACCATGCAGAATGCAATTTCCCAGAGGTGACTGGGGCGGTGGCTGTTTCTTCTGCTTTGAAGAACTCTGGCAAGGTGTCCAGTCTTCATCATCTTGTCGTCTCTTTGGCATCTTGACTGATTCATATACTGTAACAATGCAACCATCTTAAAATCAGTATTGCAATAATGAAATAGGGAGTACTATTCAGTGTGCCAATTCACATTGATTCAAATATAATGCTTTGCATTACAATTATTTCTCTTATCACCTCAAATGTGCAGACTGATAGTATTCCAACTGTAGCTACAACACACCTCATGAATATTGCAACCTCGCTAGCTTGATTGCAAAATTGTGCTTGCTAGCTAGCTAAAACTAAAGAGACTAGCTTAAATCATGTTAAGGTTGTTAAATGTCAGTTTAATAAATATTCTAATCATTGTTACAATGCTTAGTCACTGGTCTAGAACCTAATACATGGTTGTCCGGAACCTTGGAATGTTGAAGAGGTTTCCATCTAGCCTAAAGTTTGTGATCCCACTACTGCCTTCCAGAGCTTTATGAAAAACTTTGTGACACATGAGGAAAATGTTGAAGAGTGCTGGTGCCAGCACACACCTCTGCCTCACTCCAGTGCATACATGAAAGGGCACCGATTCCTGTCCTCCTATGGCCACCCATGCCACAATCCCATCATGGAACTGTGACAGAATGTACACAAATTTGCTCGGACAGCCAAACTTTCTCACGATTTTCCAAAGTAGCTCTCAATTCACAGTGTCAAAAGCTTTGGAGAGGTCGACAAAAAGCCATGAAAAGGTCCTGATGTTGTTCGCAGCACTTTTCTTGTAGCTGTCTTATTGTGAAAATCATATCCACAGTACTCCTGTTCTTCCTGAAACCGCACTGTAATTCTGGCAGCAGATGTTCTGTCAAGTGCTTCACCATCCTGCATAGCATGACCTTTGCTAGGACCTTGCCTGCAACCGCTAGCAGGGATATGCCACGACTGTTGCTGCAGAATGACTTGTCACCCCTGTTTTTGTACAGGGTGACAATTTTAGCAACCTTCCATTGTTGAGGGACACTTTCCTGGTCCCAGGCCTGCAGGATGTACAGATCATTCTGGTGTACAAGTATCCTTGTTTTAAGAGTTCTGCTGAGATACCATCACTGCCAGTGGACGTACTGTTCTTGAAGGAGTTGATGGCTTCAACTACTTCTTGAAAAGTTGGCGAGTGGTTGAGGTCTGGGATGGGAGGACGAATTGGCAGCTCTTCCAGGATAGATTGGGCCGTTTTTGAGTGCTGGTTAAGTAGGGCTTCAAAATGTTCAGCCCACCATGCCAGATCCACTTTTGGTCTTTCAGAGTTGTCAGTCTGTCTGCTGATTTTAAGGGTGTGATAGAGCAGTTCCTAGGGCCATATATAGTCTTTATAGAATTGTAGTTGTGCATATCATTTATGTCAGTATATGATTGAATATAATGAGCTTTGTTCATCCACCATGTATTTTGCAGAGTGCGCAAGGTTGTTTGTACCTTCTTATATGCTGTTTGCCACTGCTGCCAAAAGATGGCGGATGCAGGGCAGTTGAGAGTAGCCCTGTGTGCCCTATGCATGGTTTCCAGAACGGATGTGATTGTGTCGGTTCTTGTCAAACCAGTCCTGATGTCTTCGGGCTCTGTAGCCTATACAGTCAACTGCAGCTTGATGTATCAATGAGGTTAGGAAGGTTCATTTCTGATCCATGGAATTGTCAGAACCCAGAATGGCCTCAAACTCTAGTGTCATCATGCCTACAGAGTAAAAGAACTCATTCCGTGCTGGGGCTGACCTCAATTTAGCACAGTTCAGTTGCTTTTTTACAGGTTTCTTCAGATGCTGTGGTAGGCACACTTTGATGTGGAATTTTGTCATGATCAGGTGGTGATCCGTCCAGCATTCTGCACCTCTCATGGCCTGCATCAGCAAGACATCACTAGTGTCAATAAGTCTTGTTATGATATAATCAATCAGGTGCCGGTGTTTAGATCGTGGGTACATCCAGGATGTTTTGTATTTGCTCTTTAACTGAAACCGTGTGTTCGTAATGGTGAGGTCATGCTCTGCACAGAGTGTTAGCAGACTCAGACCATTTGCATTAACCTGACCAACCCCATGCCTACCCAGTAATTCTACTCCATATACCATTGTTCTTTCCTCCGCTAGTATTAATGTCTCCCAGAAGAAGGGTATTGTCCTTTTTTGGGATATGATGAAGGACCTAATGTAGTTGCTGGTAGAAGCTGTCCTTTACACTATTGTCAGATGGTAGTGTTGGCACATATAGACTTAACAGAGTGGCTTAGTGTGCCTTTGCTAGGGGGATACAGAGGGTCATAGCCTGTCACTTAGTCAAGTGGGTGTTTCAGTTAGGCTGGGTAGAACGCTGTTCTTGATTGCCAGTCACATGGGTTCAAAAATGTCACCAGCAGCCCAAAGTTTACACAGAGTAACAGTGAAGCAGAATGGGCAGTCCAGACCACAAAAAACCTTCTGAAAAAGGCAGGGGACCCCTACCTGGCTCTACTCACCTGTAAAACCACACCTCTCCAGAGTGGTTACAGCCCAGCTCCTCATGGGTCAATGTCTTCACACAGTGCCAACTCTTCCCCCTCAGCTGGACCCTGCACTGCCTGACGGCATCGCATTCACCCGGAAGGAAAAGGGGACATCAGATGCTGACAACTATAACAGGCGTCACCGTGCTAAAGCTCTTAGTGACTTGTCATTGGGAGAACGGGTAACCGACTCCAAGGTGTCTGGAATGGTCCTCCAGAATCATTCCATTCCGAGGTCTTATTTGGTGGCTCTACTTCAGGGGGTGGTGAGACCCAACCGCCAGTACCTGATACCTCCATACACACACACACACACACACACACACACACACACACACACACACACACACACACACACACACACACACACACACACACACGTCAAGGTTTCCCACCACAGCAACAAAAGCCAGAGCCAACTTCTGAGCAGGCTGCCACGTCACCAGCTGTGGTACCCCAAGATTTACCTGCAGAGACTCTCACACTCCAAACCAGCTTTGTGAGAGCACCTGTGAACTGAAGAAAAAAAAAACTGAAATAAAAACATGTTAAATAAAGCCCTGTGTTGTGTTAACTTAAACAGCCTATGTTAGTGTTGATAAGGGATGTAGTTTTGAGCACTTTAAAACTGTTATTCCTCACCGGAATTAGATAGGAACAGACTTTCTACAAAAGAGGCAAACTGATACTGTAAGGTCTGGTGAGCCAAAGGTAGTCTACCCTTCATTCTGTAGAAAGAAGAGATGTGGTATTATTGTAGTTGACCGATAGGAATAAGGCTGGGGTCAAATGTGTCACGGTAAAGCGGAAGTGAATAAAACAGTTCCATATTTAGCTCAGTTTCTCACATGCATATATTTTCATTGCAAACACGACAGCTTCCTTTATATGGAATAATAAATCAGCCCGCATAAGGAAAGAATTTATGGGAAGACCAAAAAAAAAAACAAAAAAAAACCTAGGTGAGCTCTCCCTTCCAAACCTGTGCTCCTATTACTGGGCTCTGAATTTTAATGCCCTCTCCCTGTGGTTAAAGGATTGGAATGGTATGGCCCCTGCATGGCTCCAGATTGAAATGACCACAAGCAATCCACACTCGCTCCCTTCTTTGCCATCACCAGTTAATATTAATGGAAATATAATCATAACCCAATCACTATGCATTGTGAAACAGTTAAAAAAAGTCTGGATATTCAGAATATCTCTACTCACCTGCAGTAAACAAACACCTTTTTCTTCCATCTTTTTGAGACCAAAGCTTCAAAGTCTGGTATGACAAAGGTCTACGTAGCATCAGGGACCTGTATACTGACAACACTTTTGCCAGCTTTTAACAATTATCCAGAAAAGTCAAACCGACTAGTATTCTTTTTTTCCCCCCATTATTTACAAATCAGGGATTTTTATATGTAAAATGTTTGCTAATTTTCCAACTAACCCACCTAGATTTCTTTTTAAAAGTCAATAATACATCTCAATGATTTATGTTCAGATTATGGATCCCTCTATATCATATCCAGTAGCGTACCGTGGGGTTTCAGTGAGGGCCTTCAGTAACAAACTGCACCCCATCATCCACCTCCACCACAAATTGCAGTTTGGGGTCCAGCTGAGAGCATTGGGGACGTGGTGAAAGGATGCTTCAGCTCGTGGAATGCCGACATCCAGTGGAACAGCGTGGTAGTGGAGGTGAGGGGGGTTGCCGTTCCTGATGAAGCAGCGATAAAAATTAGCGGTAACACTTTAGTATGGGGAACATAATATAAGTAAAAAAACGTAATTACTAGTGAATTAGTAATTATCAAGATGTCACTTAAGTATGGGGAACATATTCTAAGTAACAAAAATTTAATTTAGAGTAATTTAACACTATTAACACTTGTAGTTTTGTGTTTTGTTATGTAAGAACAGACCATATTCATTAAGTGTTAGTAAGGGAGAATAACTCTTCTTGTGGTACTACCACCTTATAAAGTCCATACTAAGTGAAGCATATTGAGATGGTACTACTAATAAGCAATAATTCTGAGGTTATAGAGGGAAAACTCATAGTTAATGGCTTACTGGTTGTATAATAAGGCCATGCAGAATAAGGCATTAATGAGTACGTAATAATGACCAATTAAGAGCCAATATGTTGCTAATTTGCATGCTAATAAGCACCTAATTAATGGTGACTATGTTCCCCATACTAAAGTGTTACCAAATTAGTGCACCCCAAAAAGCAGTTGTCGGCCACTCTGCTACGGATTTTGGCGGGGTCCATCTGCACCTGTACCTGGGAAATGTAGCCTAAAAAGGACACGATAGCAGCATGGAACTCACATTTCTCGGCCTTCACAAATAGTTTGTTCTCCAGCAAGCGCTGGAGCAACTGGCGAACATGGAGCTGGTGAGAGTTGAGGTCCTTGGAATAGATTAAAATATGTACAAGATATACAAACACAAAATACCCAGTCATATCTCTTAACACATAATTTACCGGGGCTTGGAACACAGTGGGGGCATTCGTCAGGCCGAACAGCATCACCAGGTACTCAGAAGTGTCCGAGAGGTGTGTTAAATGCCGTCTTCCATTCATGCCCTCTCTCATGCCAACTTAGAAAAAATGGTTATGTGGCGGGGGGCAAAAGCAGAGTTGATTAGGTGCAACAAATACTTGTTTTTAAATGGTAATCTGATTAAGGCTGTGAAAGTCAATGCACAGTCTAAGTGAGCTGTCTTTCTTATTTATGTCGTGTGAAGTGTGGGGAGTTGTGTTGAAGGTGTCTGGCTGGAAGAGTTGGCGTTAGATTGGCTGGGGGGCCTAGTCTGCTGCATCCGGTGGGCCCGGGGACCACAGCCCTGCCTAGAGCTGTGCCCAAGGAGTAAACACAGAAGGTGGTCTGACAGGATGCGGAAGTGGGGCAAGCTAAGCTAACTGCTAGCCCATGCAGACCAGCAGTTCCGACATTCATCCTGGTGTTCAGTCTCTTGGACAGTGAATTTTTTATTTTTTGTGATATGTTGGATATACACTACCGTTCAAAAGTTTGGGATCACCCAAACAATTTCGTGTTTTCCATGAAAAGTCACACTTATTCACCACCATATGTTGTGAAATGAATAGAAAATAGAGTCAAGACATTGACAAGGTTAGAAATAATGATTTGTATTTGAAATAAGATTTTTTTTTACATCAAACTTTGCTTTCGTCAAAGAATCCTCCATTTGCAGCAATTACAGCATTGCAGACCTTTGGCATTCTAGCTGTTAATTTGTTGAGGTAATCTGGAGAAATTGCACCCCACGCTTCCAGAAGCAGCTCCCACAAGTTGGATTGGTTGGATGGGCACTTCTTTGAGCAGATTGAGTTTCTGGAGCATCACATTTGTGGGGTCAATTAAACGCTCAAAATGGCCAGAAAAAGAGAACTTTCATCTGAAACTCGACAGTCTATTCTTGTTCTTAGAAATGAAGGCTATTCCATGCGAGAAATTGCTAAGAAATTGAAGATTTCCTACACCGGTGTGTACTACTCCCTTCAGAGGACAGCACAAACAGGCTCCAACAGGTACTATTTAATGAAGATGCCAGTTGGGGACCTGTGAGGCTTCTGTTTCTCAAACTAGAGACTCTAATGTACTTATCTTCTTGCTCAGTTGTGCAACGCGGCCTCCCACTTCTTTTTCTACTCTGGTTAGAGCCTGTTTGTGCTGTCCTCTGAAGGGAGTAGTACACACCGGTGTAGGAAATCTTCAATTTCTTAGCAATTTCTCGCATGGAATAGCCTTCATTTCTAAGAACAAGAATAGACTGTCGAGTTTCAGATGAAAGTTCTCTTTTTCTGGCCATTTTGAGCGTTTAATTGACCCCACAAATGTGATGCTCCAGAAACTCAATCTGCTCAAAGAAGTGCCCATCCAACCAATCCAACTTGTGGGAGCTGCTTCTGGAAGCGTGGGGTGCAATTTCCCCAGATTACCTCAACAAATTAACAGCTAGAATGCCAAAGGTCTGCAATGCTGTAATTGCTGCAAATGGAGGATTCTTTGACGAAAGCAAAGTTTGATGTAAAAAAAATCTTATTTCAAATACAAATCATTATTTCTAACCTTGTCAATGTCTTGACTCTATTTTCTATTCATTTCACAACATATGGTGGTGAATAAGTGTGACTTTTCATGGAAAACACGAAATTGTTTGGGTGATCCCAAACTTTTGAACGGTAGTGTACGTGTCTGTGATGGCCTGGTGGCCTGTCCAGGGTGTCTCCCCACCTGCCGCCCAATGACTGCTGGGATAGGCTGCAGCATCTCCGCGACCCCAGTTGGGATAAGTGGCTTGGATAAAGGATGGATTGATCAATTTATGTGTTTTTGTAGTTTTTGTAGTTTGGATATGTGGTCTTGTAGTTTGGATATGTGTTTTTGTATTTGTGTTGCACTGCTGTGGGTTTGGGGAAAATATATTTCATTTCATTCCATGTACGTAGGTGCATGAAATGAAATGACAAATAAATGTTCTTTATTCCCGATTCACAAAGAAAAATCCTGCACCACCGGAGAAGAAGGTGTATAATACCTGCAGATAGGGAGTCACGAATGTACATTTCCATGGGCTCTTGTTCCGGCCGGGAGGGGTTGTAAAGCCGGCTGCTCGGCAGAGGTGCTCTGGGTTGGAAGTCTATAACACAGTCATAGGGCCGGTAGAGACAGGGCCTGGTGTTTATATTCTGTCATGTTCACTTACCTAATGTATCTGAAGTAACCTGTTAACATCTTTATTCCAGCATCTCTGCACTCTGCACCATTGCACTATTGTCTTTCTGTTACCTCATTGTTTTTTTTTCTTATTCTTAATATTTCTTATATATATCTATATCTGTGCATAGTAAACTGTTTATGTTTACCTTTTTTGTCTTTGTTTTAGCTGTATGTCTATTCTTTGTAAGTACTTGGAGAGCAATGGAGGAACCGGAGTCTAATTCCTTGTATGTGTAGGCCTACACATGCTTGGCCAAATAAAACTGATTCTGATTCTGATTCGGCCTGTGAATGGCTTATGAACAGAAGTTATTATAAAGCGTTAGCATATTTTCTATACCACAATGATACACATTTTTCTGCACATAACAATAAAAGGTGTTCATTTTTATGCACTGTTTAAATCTGTTTGTGCTACTGAAAAATAAATAGTCCGATCTTCGACATTTAGCATATGTCATTAGCATAAGAGCCTGAAAACTAGACAATAGACAGTAGATTGCAGGAGAAGTAATCGAAAATCCAGAGGGAAAGAAAAATTGATTTTGAAAAACACAATTGAGTTCTTCATATCATCACGCATGACAGAAAACAAGGCATATGCTCTACGCCTCAGAGCCTCTGACACCAACACAAGGTGCATGTTATGTTCCAAGCAGGGTGTTTATTTTCCAAGGTGTGGTATGCTTTAGATATGAAAAATCACTTTGGGTGAAGTGTCGACTGCATGGATACAGCGGTGGCATAACAAGCTCCACAGCAACCACTGAGATACGTCTTTCGGGCCGGAGAATCCCCTGAGAACTGCAAATATGCTGAGGGATCAGGAACACAGAGTTCTGCATTAAATTTGAAAGAACTTCTCAAATCCTTCAGGACAGTCTCCAGATTTTGATTGAAGGTGCTTCTGTCAGAGTTTCTTCCGATTTCCTACTGTGATCAGTATATGATCGTTTTAATGCACATCATGTTATGGAGCATTTAAGAAATGGAAATGGATGATCCGCTGTGGCAACCCCTAACAGGAGCAGCCACAAGTAGTAGTAGTAGATGTTATGTAGCATTTAAAATTGTCTGGGCATGTTTTGTTTAAAGTTCATAAAAGGTGGGGTCTTGGTGAACAAAGGCCCTTTTCAACATTGCCCTTCTTTACATTTTACACAAATTCAACAGTGGCAGACATCTTGTGTAGCCTTACCTCTTGTGTTTACCATTCTCTTACAACCTGCAGCAGGTCAATATTTGAAGACATGAAAACAAGGTCAGGACTTTAGCCGGCTGCAGTTAAACTTCCTCCAGTAACATACTGGGCTAAATATCCCCAAATATATCTTTTAAGTGTAGCGCTATCCATTCCTTTTAACTGTCAAGGACAACGCTCCTGAGTTCTCTATACAGCTCGGTATCCAATAAACTATTGAAGTATGTTAACTTCGCTTCTTATGTGTTTAAAGTATGTTCTAAAGGCTCTAAATGTCTTAGTGTCATCTGGTAACTCCAAGTAAAAAGGTTGACTACCCCTTTAAGGCGCTTAAATATGGCATATGACCCCTTTAAGGCAATCTAACATGGTCTAGACCAGCGGTCGGGAACCTATGGCTCGCGAGCCATATATGGCTCTTCCGGTGACGGCATATGGCTCCCAGACAATTTTGAGTTGAAAATTATTTTTTTTTCAAAAAAATCCGTTTGGAACTGATTTTAAAATACTTGTGATATTTCTTAATAATACTGTGTCATTTTAAAGTAAACAGAAATTAGTTTTGAAGATAAATTTCACGGGTCACGGGTCACCCGTGGGTCGGGTCGGGAACCAATGGCTCGCGAGCATGTCCGGGTCATTGTAAAGGTGAAGAAATCAATTTTATCAGATAGCCAACTAGTTTATCCGCTTCAACCCTTGTAACGGAAAAGATGGCGAAAAGAAAAAAAGACGATGATTACCGTGCATTCCAGGCTGCGTGGACAGAGGAATTTGCATTTGTGGAGAGAGCAGGATCTGCGGTATGTCTAATATGTAGGGCCCTACCAAATTCACGGCCGTGAAAATCGCGTCACGGACCGTGAAATCAGCCTCTTCCCGTGTAATTGACCATTTGCCGTGAAATGCAGTGAAATGCAGAATTTAAGTGCGCAACTAGTTTGAGAAAATACTGTGCTGACAAGATTGACATTTTGGATGCGCGAATAAAAGCATTGACGTGTCTAAGACTTTGATTGGTTAAATGAGCATCCGGGGTGGTCGCAATGATCATTTTTGTTACTAGCATAGTTTGAGTTAGCTGTCGTCAGCATGTTAGCTTAGGCCCTAACGTGCTGAAGATGTTGAAATCTAAAGCCTCAAAAAACACGACTGCAGACGACAGAGTAATTGAGTTTGGAAAACATATTTTACACGCTGATGGCGGGAAATTATTTTGTACGAGTTGTAATATCTCCTTAGATCACAGTCGACGAGCAACGATTCAGCGTCACTTGGAAAGTGAAACTCATCTCAACAAAAAGAGGGCTGCCGAAAAAGAACCACAAGGTGGAACCAACAAGAAGCAAAAACAATTTCATCGATGTTTAAGAAAACAACCGAGAGCACTGAGTCTCGACATTTGGCGACCATGGAGCTTGTTGAGGCATTTGCTAGTGCTAACATACCGCTGGACAAACTTGATCACCCGAAACTGAGGGACTACCTTCAACGTAATGGGAGACATGCGGGCGGTTTACCCAGTGCAAATAAGCTCCCACAAGACTACCTTCCTAAGCTGTTTGACGCACAATTTGAAGAGGTAAAATCTATCATAAATTCATGTGAATCGTTTTCAATTATTTTGGATGAGCACCGACGAGCAGGACAATTATGTTTTGCATGTTATTTTCGATTTCATGTCAGACAAGGCTTAGATGTTGAGACTGGAACTCTAACAGCAGTGCTGGCCGACTGTGCTTACTTGGATGCTGTAAACTATACCACTGTTTCACAAGCCGTAATTAAAACCCTCACAAAATATGGTGCAGACTTTAACAAAGTATCTGCTTTCATTAGTGACAATGCAACCTACATGACGAAGTCATACAAATCTGCACTCCAGGGTCTCGTGCCAAATTCGGTGCATATCACTTGCAATGCCCACATTATTTCTCTGGTGAGTGAGTTGTGGAGAGCTGACTTTCCTAGAGTACATAAGTTAGTGAGCTACGTCAAAAAAGTGTTTAAGCATTGTCCCAGTCACAAACTACACTATCGGGAAAGCATTGCAGAGAAGACAGGGGAAACGGTGGGGAAAATTGCCCTTCCACCTGAACCAGTGATTACGAGATGGAACTCGTGGTTTCGGGCTGTACACTATCACGCAGCTCATCTGGACTTTTACGCAGATTTTGTGGAACAGGAGCTCGCACTGACACCCCGAACACAGGCATTGACCGAACTGTTAAATCTTTTACACGATCCTCACCTGAATGAGGAGGTCAAATTCATTTCCAAAGATGCCACTAAGCTAATGGACTTGATCACTTGGTTTGAATCTCAACATGTATTAATTCACAAGGCATACAACAGGGTCATGGATTTGCTCTTTTGGGCAGAAGCACAGGCGAATGAAATTCACTCCGAGCGTGCAGATTTAAATGCCAGTGCTCATCACTTGTTTTCTGGCATGATACAAAAGATCAGGCGGTATTACTGCTACGGAGACGAGTCAAACGAGAACATTACGCAAAGTAGATTTAAACAACCAGCGGCCGAATTCCTGAAAGCAATGCGCATTTTTGACCCTGCACAAATACTTATTTTGACGGTGGATTTAAATTCACTCAGCACGGACATTCCTGGATTTGACAAAAACTGTAGGCTGGAATTGCCGAACTACAAACACATCGCACAAGAGGTGGACACAACTTTACCAGCGCTAGCTTTTTGGAAATCCTCCGAATCTAGGCTACCACCTCTTGCTAAAGTAGCGTGGCGCTGTCTGTCAATCCCGACGAACTCTGTGGACGCGGAGAGGGCCGTGTCAAAACATGGACAAGTATTTTCATCGCAGAGACAGAGCATGAGGCTAAGCACCGTCGCAGGATGCTCAATGCTTACATTCAAACACTAGTAGGCTGGGCTATTAAGGCCCTGTGTGAAGAAAAAGTGTAATTTAATCATTGCCGTGAAATGTCGCATTTTTCTTGTAGAATCCGTGAAATCTGTGATTTTCGAGAAACTAGGTCCGTGAAATTGAGCGAAATGTACCGTGAATTTGGTAGGGCCCTACTAATATGCAATGATAAAATTGCATCGATGAAACGGTCAAATATAAAGCGGCACTTCGATACGCACCATGCTTCATTTGCATCGAAATATCCAGCGGGGGACAGCAGGAAAAGGGCATGCGAGGAGCTACAGCGGAGAGTGCAGACGAGTCAGCAGCAACTACGTGTGTGGACCAAGCAAGGTGACGGGAATTCCGCTAGCTTTGCGGGGGCTTTGGCAATAGTAAGGAATGGAAAGTCATTCACAGATGGCGAGTATGCCAAAACATTCATGCTTGATGTGGCCAATGAACTGTTTGATGACTTCCCAAATAAAGACAAGATAATCAAACGAATAAAAGACATGCCCCTGTCAGCAAGAACTGTGCACGATCGTAGCATCATGATGGCAAATCAAGTCGAGGAAACACAAATTAAGGACATAAACGCCGGGACATACTTTTCTCTCGCGTTAGATGAGTCAACAGACGTTAGCCATCTATCTCAGTGCAGTATAATTGCCAGGTATGCTGCAGGTGACACACTGCGTGAGGAAAGCTTGGCTGTTTTGCCAATGAAAGGGACAACAAGAGGAGAGGATTTATTCATGTCTTTCATGGAGTTTGCTAAAGAAAAAAAACTACCGATGGATAAACTTATTTCTGTCTGTACTGACGGTGCACCCTGTATGTTGGGGAAGAACAAAGGATTTGTAGCGCTTCTCCGTGAACATGAAAAGAGAGCCATCCTAAGTTTTCATTGCATCCTGCACCAGGAGGCGCTTTGCGCTCAGACGTGTGGCCAGGAGCTTGGCGAGGTGATGTCTCTGGTCATTCGAGTGGTCAACTTTATTGTTGCCCGAGCTTTAAATGATCGCCAGTTTAAAGCTCTGTTAGAAGAAGTTGGGAATCATTATCCCGGTCTGCTTTTACACAGCAACGTGCGTTGGTTGTCAAGGGGGAAGGTGCTCAGCCGTTTTGCAGCTTGCCTGAGTGAAATCTGGACTTTTCTTGAAATGAAAGGCGTCAAGCATCCTGAGCTAGACAACACTGACTAGCTCCTGCAGTTTCACTATCTCGTGGACATAACTGGCCATCTGAACCAGCTCAATGTGAAAATGCAAGGTATTGGAAATACAATCTCATCCCTTCAACAAGCAGTGTTTGCATTTGAAAGCAAGCTGGAAGTCTTTCTCAGGGACATTGAAACAGGTCGTCTTCTGCACTTTGAAAGACTGCAACAATTTAGAGATGCATGCTTAGCAAGTGACTCCACTCAACATCTGGATCTCCAGCAGCTAGCTGGCTTTACGTTCAATCTCCTGCAGTCATTCAAAGCACGTTTTGGAGAATTTCGTGCGCGCACTGGTCTTTTCAAGTTCATCACTCATCCACATGAGTGTGCAGTGGACAAAATCGACCTGACATGCATCCCCGGGGTCTCTATCGGAGACTTTGAGCTGGAAGTTGCTGACCTGAAGGCATCAGACATGTGGATGAGTAAGTTCAAGTCACTTAATGGAGAGTTGGAAAGTCTTGCGCGACAGCGAGCAGAGCTGGCGAGGGAACACAAGTGGACAGAAATAAAAAATCTTCAACCTGAAGACCAGCTGATTCTTAAAACTTGGAACGAGCTTCCTGTGACATACCACACAATGCAGCGTGTGAGTATTGCCGTATTGACCATGTTTGGCTCTACATATGCATGTGAACAGTCTTTCTCGCATATGAGGAACATTAAGACCAACCTACGCTCACGTTTAACTGATGGAAGCCTCAACGCCTGCATGAAGCTCAACCTCACCACGTATGAACCAGACTACAAGGCCATCAGCAAAACCATGCAGCACCAGAAGTCGCATTAAAAGTAAGACATATTTAATTTATTATACGTCGAAAATACTATATGGCTCTCAATGAAATATATTTAGAAATATTTGGCTTTTATGGCTCTCCCAGTCAAAAAGGTTCCCGACCCCTGGTCTAGACACCTCAATGTGTCACCGAGTAACTTATATTAAAACAGTGGACTAGCCCTTTAAGGTTATAAAATATGGTGTACACATCTCTGGGTGTCACTAGGTTACTTCCAGTAAAAAGGTGGACTAGCCCTTTAAGGTTGTCTCAACATGTCATCTACCATAGCCTAGACACCACAGGAATAAACACACATGAATAATCCACACGCACACAGGTACATAGAATTATATATACAAATGTATTATGAGTAATAATTATTAGAATGAATGAAAGTAATAAGCCTCAATGGCTAACAAGCATCAGCATTCATATACACACAAATTAATCAGACTAACACATTAGCATACAGCTCAACAATCCTATAACTAAGCCGGCAATAAAAATAAAAGAAAGTCAACCCCCAGTTGCAGGCCTGTTTCTTTATCGGGTACGTTGGGGCCCTAACCATCCCTCTTCGCTCCCCTTGGAAGCCCGCACATCCAGCTTGTACTCACAATGAATGCTCCTTTTCGTCTCGCGCTTCCCACCGCAGTGCAGCAGCGAACGTCAGGCCGGCAGCAATCCTAGCTAACTGGCTAGTTAGCCGTTAGCACCATCTCACGGTCGAACCGTGCGCTCGCCTCGGCAGCACAACACGGCAACAGACGACTCCTTCTGCGTTCCTCGATGGTCGCATGAACCCACCACTACACTGTACTGATAACGTTACTTAGCTAAACTAGAAGACGGCCCGACTCACTGTGTGGAGAGCCCCTTACCGCATCCAGTCCATTCGCCCGTCTTGCTGTGCTAGCAACGAACACCGACTGGCTAGCTCGCTCCGTAACGTCGCTGGGTCCACATATGGGACTGACGAGTAGTCAGTTTGTCTCCCAAATCCACACAAACAGTTCCCAGGATGGGTCTCGGTCAGACAGCCGCACACATCACTGTTCACTAAACTTCAATTACATTTCTCTCACCGCAAAATAGCATATAACAACTCGACATCAAACTGCTCCGTTTGGCTCACACAAGGGACAAGTGACCTACTTTCTCTCCCCGTTCAGTCTGCTCGCGCTGACGTTCCCCGCTACCCTCTCACCCAATCACATTCAAGGTAAGGTATTCTCTCCACAGCCAACCAATCACAACAATGGTAAGTTTTCAACAATAAAAGTAAATGTATTTCACATTGGTAAACAACTGTTTTGCAGAACAATATCAACAATATATTATATTGTGGTGACCCACATCTATATAACGAGAGACATTCACCTAAGAGGACGGTGTACCTTTAAGGGAAGAGGCGAGGGGTCAGATAATGCACTTCCGGTTCACAGTTCAGTGTCGTTGTCAAATGTATGACATGCTAAGTTGGAGCTAGTAAACTACCTCGACTACGTCTACTCTCACGTCTCCTGTCTCGTTGTTTTCTAACTCCACATTGGTGACCCCGACGTGATCGAACTACTAATACGAGTATGTCTGACAACGAAGACGCCGGGAATAATGCTGCCGCGGTACCTGCTCCCGACGCCGGTGCTAACAACATGGCTATTGCTAACGCTAGCATTTACGCCGCTACTGTGAAGCTACCCGACTTTTAGCAGCATAATCCACGGCCGTGGTTTCAACATGTGGAAGCCCAGTTCCAGCTGAGAGGGATAACGCAGGATGCAACGCAGTACTTCCACGTAGTGGCGGCGTTAGACGCATCGACAACGGCGCGAGCAATGACACTGTTGGAAGCTCCGCCAGCTGCTGGCAAGTACGATGCTATAAAGACATTCCTCCTGAAGCTATTTGAACTGTCGGAGCTGGAGAAGGCAGACCGTTTACTGTCCCTGAATGGCCTCGGCGACGGCAAACCGTCTGAGTTAATGGAAAAAATGCTGTCTGTGCTGGGATCGGCTGATCCGGCCTTTCTTTTCACACACATTTTTCTGAGGCAGCTCCCCGCACCTGTACGCACAGCACTGGCCAGTTCTCCTCTCGCCGCCTCCAAGGACTACCGTTCTATGGCTGCTGAAGCAGACAGGGTTTTCCTGGCCAACCGGCAACAGTTTGTGCATGCCCTGCTACCCCACCAGACCGCCCCACCACCACCTGTGTACGACTATATGGACACCGCGGCTGCGGTGACAGCCCGCCGCCAACCTGACGACGGGCTCTGTTATTACCATGCCAGGTTTGGGGCAAAAGCAAAACAGTGTCGCAAACCCTGCAGTTACAAGGTTCAGGGAAACGCCAAGGCCGGCGCTCGTTAACGGCTATGGGCGCCGGCCGTGACTGCAAGCTGTTGTTCATCAGAGACTCCTTGTCGGGCCGGCGGCTGCTGGTTGACTCTGGCGCTCAACGCAGCATACTACCAGCACAAGCTGTGGACACGATGACCGACAGTCACGGCCCCCAGATGGACGCCGCCAACGGCACGTCCATTCGGACGTACAGTATCAGACATGTGGATGTGTGTTTTGGCGGCCGACGTTTCGGCTGGGACTTTGTGATGGCTGCTGTATCCACCCCGCTCCTAGGTGCGGATTTCTTCTGTGCTTTCAACCTGCTGGTGGATGTTAAAAACTGTCGCGTGATTGATGCCGTCTCTTTTGCGTCATACCCCTGCACGCTTGGGGGTGCTGGAGCGCTGTGCCTCGCTAACACACTCTCCACCGGGGATCCATACCAACGTCTGTTCGCAAATTTCCCCGAGCTCACCACACCCACCTTCTCCTCGGCGGTGGCCAAGCACGGCGTGGAACATCATATCACCACAGTGGGCCCCCCAGTTTACGCCCGGGCCCGACGCCTCGACTCGGCCAAGCTCGCAATAGCCAGGGAGGAGTTTTCGACTATGGAGCGCCTCGGCATCGTCCGCCGTTCTGACAGCCCGTGGGCTTCCCCTCTTCACATGGTTACTAAGGCCGACGGGGGTTGGCGCCCGTGCGGGGACTACCGTCGCCTAAACAATGCCACGACCCCCGACCGGTACCCCATACCGCACATACAAGATTTCTCTACCCACCTGGCGGGCGCTGCCATCTATTCCAAAATCGACTTAGTGCGGGGGTATCACCAAGTGCCGGTCCACCCACTGGATGTCCCAAAAACGGCTGTCATCACACCCTTTGGGCTCTTTGAGTTCTTACGTATGCCTTTCGGCCTTAAAGGGGCAGCGCAGACGTTTCAGCGCCTTATGGTTTCTGTGCTCCGCGACACGCCATTTTTTTTTGTGTACTTAGACGACATCCTCGTGGCCAGCGCGTCGGCGGAGGAACACATGACGCACCTCAGACAGCTGTTCGACAGGCTCAGCGAACACGGCCTCATCATCAACCCAGCTAAGTGTCAGTTCGGGGAGTCGTCCATCACCTTCCTCGGGCACCACATCACTCCACAGGGGGCCGTTCCCCTCCCTGCCAGGGTTGAGGCTGTCACCATGTTCCCCCGCCCCCGCACTGTACTGTCGCTGCAGAAATTCCTGGGCATGGTGAACTTTTATAACCGTTTCTTGCCCCGTGCCGCCCACATCATGCGTCCCCTGTATGAGGCCCTGCGGGGTAAGAAGTCTAAGGACGAGCTGGACTGGTCTTTGGGGATGGACGAGGCTTTTGTGGCCGCCAAGACCGCGCTGGCCAACGCTGCGCTGCTAGCCCACCCGTCGCCTGCCGCCCCCATAGCCCTTACAACGGATGCCTCCGACTACGCCGTGGGGGCCGTGTGTGAGCAGTGGGTGGGGGGGGGCTGGCAGCCGTTGGCGTTCTTCAGTAAACAACTCCGTGAGAGCGAGCGCAAATACAGCACCTTTGATAGGGAACTACTGGGTCTCTTCCTCGCAACCAGACACTTTAGGTTCCTATTGGAGGGCCGACAGTTCACCGCTTTCGTGGACCACAAACCCCTGACGTTCTGTATGGCCAAAACCTTAGAACCGTGGTCTGGGCGTCAGCAGCGCCATCTCGCGGCGGTTTCCGAGTTTACCACGGACATACAACACGTGTCGGGCCAGGATAACTTCGTCGCCGACTGCCTTTCACGGGCGGTTTTTAACGCCGTTCACTTGGGACTCGACTACGCCGCTATGGCAGCGGACCAAGCCAAGGACGCGGCCGTTCAAGACTACCGGTCGACCCCTACGGCGCTACAGCTGGAGGACGTGACGTTCGACGCGGCCAACACCACCCTCCTCTGTGACGTCTCCACCGGTCAACCGCGCCCCCTGGTGCCTACTTCCTGGCGGCGCCGAGTTTTCGACACCGTCCACGGCCTTTCCCACCCGGGAGTGAAGGCCTCGACCAAGCTGGTGAGCGTCAAGTTCGTTTGGCCTGGGCTCCGTAAGGATGTTAGAGCCTGGGCCGGCTCGTGTGTGGCGTGCCAACGCACCAAGGTGCACCGCCATACCAAGGCCCCTTTGGCACCGTTTGTAGTTCCAGAGAGGCGGTTTGACCACGTCAATGTTGACCTGGTGGGTCCCCTGCCCCCCTCCCGTGGTTATACGTTCCTCCTCACTATTGTGGACAGGGCCACCAGGTGGCCAGAGGCTATTCCCTTGTCCTCCACGACGGCAGCAGAGGTAGCACGGGCGTTCATCGGCTGCTGGGTGGCCCGTTTCGGCACGCCTGGTGACATCACGAGCGACCGGGGCTCCCAGTTTACCTCGGAGCTCTGGACGGCGGTCGCCGAGCACCTGGGGGTGAAAATCCACCGCACTGCGGCGTACAACCCGCAGAGCAACGGACTTTGCGAGCGGTTCCATCGGGACATGAAAGCCGCTCTGCGGGCAAGCCTCACTGGCTGCGACTGGATGGACCGGCTCCCGTGGGTCATGCTTGGCCCGCGTTCGGCCCAGAAGGAAGACCTCCAGACCTCCTCCGCTGAGCTGGTGTATGGCCAGCCCCTGCGGGTTCCGGGGGAGTTTCTTCCGGATGCTACGGCTCCCTGGTCGGCCGCCTCTCACCTCAGTGCGTCCCGGAGCGCTGCCGGTGCCTTCGCTCCCGTTCCGATGTCTCAACACTGTCTCCCCCGGTCCTACGTCCCCAAGGATCTGCCATCGGCGAGGTACGTCTTCATTAGGCACGACAGCCATCGGTCCCCGCTGCAGCCCCCATACGATGGGCCTTTCCGCGTCCTGGAGGCGGGGGATAAGAACTTTGTGGTGGACATGGGGGGCAGGCCGGAGCGGGTCGCTATAGACCGTCTCAAGCCCGCTCACTTGGACATTGGGGAGCCAATGCAATTGGCCCTACCCCCGCGGCGGGGGCGCCCTCCTAGGTCGGCCCCGGCACCTGCCTCTGTTCCTGCTTCGGCCCCGCCTATGGCCCGGGTTTCGGCCCCATCTGTTTCCCCTCCTGTGAAGCGCAGCCGTTATGGCCGCAGGGTCCACCCCCCGACTCTTCACCTGTTTTCCCCGTGACTTTGCACTATGTCATTGACTGTTCTGTTGTAGAGTCTATTTTTATGTTCATGACTTGCACTTTTGCTGTTTTGCATTGTTTTGTGTAGGTGAATTCTGGGGGGGCCTGTGTGGTGACCCACATCTATATAACGAGAGACATTCACCTAAGAGGACGGTGTACCTTTAAGGGAAGAGGCGAGGGGTCAGATAATGCACTTCCGCTTCCGGTTCACAGTTCAGTGTCGTTGTCGAATGTATGACATGCTAAGTTGGAGCTAGTAAACTACCTCAACTACCTCTACTCTCAAGTCTCCTGTCTCGTTGTTTTCTAACTCCACAATATTCATATTCAAAAGGTTAACAAAATAACAAACAAAGGCCAAACTCTTATCTAATAGTGCAATATAATATATCTAAGGCCTATAATTTAACCACAGGGTTACATAAGGTTGAAGAAAAGAAAAGAAAAGAAAGGAAAGGAAAGAACAGAAAGATAGGACCCTATGAAAGACGTTAAAAAAAAATGAGCCAGAGAGGAGGGGCTCATAAATTATGCTGTCCCAACATAATAATGTGATATATTTTTGATATGGAAGGCTGCAATCACCGGTTAACCACAAAAAAAAGTATGGTTCTCATAGCAGGGATAACTTATTTATGCTCAATGCCCGCAAACCTAACCTCATCTTCTGATACACGTGCATAAAAGGCAACCCCCACCTCAACAGCCCACCTATTTTGCCCGTGTTCACACGGGACCTTGTGTTTTATCGAACAACCAGAATATCACAGATGAGTTTGTGCATCTTTATTTGTAACACTCAAAGGGACCAATCATTATCTTTTAATTACCACTACCCTGTATTGGGCTCCATTATAGCATGGTAATTAATCTTACGCCGTGGCAAATCAAGATACTGGGGGAGGGAGGGCATCTGCTTTGCAAACAGCAAGTGCACTGAAAGTAATTTTGAGTTACCACATCAACACTTGAAAACACAATGAATGACAAATAGTGCAGACTGCTAACCAGAACTGTACGTGTGAGGGCTATATATATTTTTGCAGTAATGTATCAGTAAAAATATATATTGATATTTTCAATATGTTTGTTTCAATTTCCAGCTGATGAAGTTATCTGCACCACGTCTTTAGTACTGATGCAGATAGCAAGATAAAAATTAAAGGGGATACAAAAACATCATACCAGTACTAAAGTAATAAGATGCTACCGGTGTCTTATCTGTACATCTTTTTTTATGAATAACAGTATGTGAAAACATTGTGAATAAACAATATAAATGAAGATACATGTACTACGAGCTTCACATTTTTAAAAAATTATGTATATCTTGGTGTTCAAAGGCTTTAAAGGGATAGAAAATGTAACGTAATCATGGGTTGGTTGCATGGTTGTGATATTGTGAGTGTCAGAAAAGTTTTAGGCATGTTTATGAGAAAAGTTTATGAGAAATTTATGAGAAAGTTGTGAGCATTTTTGTATCGCTATCTTGAAGAGGCCATGCAATCTGCTGGAAGAGTGATGTTGTCACATACGCTTAGTGCTGAGAAGCTCCACTGGTGTCCCTCTTCAATACAGAAGGGGCAAAAGCCGACACAGGTAGTTAAGCCAAAATTCACATCTACAGACAAGACAGCGGAAAGTGACTTGAAAGGAATTGAGTGCAAATTATGGACAATGTCCTTTAGCCCAGGAAAATAGTGTAAACACAACAGTTGATGTAATGGCCTGTGATCCTAATGCGTCAAGACTTGTTCACCATGTGCAAAGCGTGAAATCAGAGCATTTATCCAGTGCCTCCACTGAGTATGTTAATGTCCTATATACCACTTAATAACTGTTCTAGATTCATGCAATGGCCACAACTTTTATATGTAACAATAGCACCACGCTGATTCAGTAACAAGCGCAAAACTTTCAACAAAACAAAATAAACAAATGCTTTTATTTTAATTCTCTGGTAAGTGATCATGGTATAAGCCAATCCACTCAAAGATGTGAATTAAAGGATTTTCATAACACTTCGCATTGGGCATTTCTTTGCCTCTTTATCGTGTATTACAGTCCTTCAACTCAGCCTCTGTCTGGAAGAGCCTCCAACAGCTCACAAACTACAAATCGAAAGCCCCCCGCTCCACTAATGACTTGTGCCTGGCCACTATCTGAATGAGTTCGATTGTCGAGTTGAAAGATAATGGGACAGTCCTGACACCATCCCAGCCACTCCATCCACCAGCTCCAGACTACCAGCTCTCCACAACTGCCCACCTTAGAGACCCCCTCTTCCCCTACCACAAGGATGACTTTCTCCGTCCTGGAGAGGGACATTAACAGGCTGTTCAAGAGACCGAACCCCCACAAAGCAGCTGGACCAGACTGTGTCTCCCTCCATCCTGAAGCACTGTGCTGATCAGCTGTCTCCAGTGTTCACAGACATTTTTAACACCTCACTGGAGACATACCACATACCAGCCTGCTTCAAGACCTCTACCATCATCTCCATCCCTGAAAAACCAAGGACCACAGGACTCAATGTCTACAGACCCATTGCCCCGACTTCTGTGGTAATGAAGTCTTTTGAGCACCTTGTTCTGTCCCACCTTAAAACTATTACTGACCCACTGCTGGACTCCCTGCCTACAGAACTAACTGGTCTGTGTACGATGCAGTAAACATGGTGCTCCACTTCATCCTCCAGCACCTGGAATCTGCAAGAACTTATGCCAGGATCCTGTTTGTGGATTTCAGCTCTGCCTTTAACACCATCATCCCAGATCTGCTGCAGGACCAGCTCTCGTAGCTGCACATGCCTAATTTCATCTGCAGGTGACTCACTGAGTTCCTATCTGACAGGAAACAGCACGTGAAGCTGGGAAAACACATCTCTGACACCTGGACCATCAGCACCAGTTTCTCTCAAGGCTGTGTCCTTTCCCCTCTATTCTTCTCCCTGTATGCAAACAACTGCACATCCAGCCACCAGTCAATCTCCTGAAGTTTACTGGTGACACCACCCTTATTGGGGTCATTTCTGGTGGGGATGAGTTTGCCTACAGGTGGGCGATTGACCATCTGGTGACCTGGTGCAGGCAAAACAACTTGGAGGTCAATGTTCTAAAGACAATGGAGACGGTTGTGGACTTCAGAAAGTACCCAGCCCCACCCGCCCTCATCACTCAGCATGCCTCCTCTGACACATGTGGAGTCGCCAGCCGCTTCTTTTCACCTGACTGAGGTATTTCGCCGGTGCATGGGAGGATCACGCTGTTCCCTCCAGTTCCCCCTCCCCTCCTAACAGGCTCCCCAACCGACTATAGGAGGCGCTAGTGCAGCGACCTGGACACATACCCACATCCAGCTTCCCACCCGTAGACATGGCCAATTATGTCTGTAGGGACGCCCGACCAAGCTGGAGGTAACATGGGGATTCGAACCGGGATCTCTGTGTTGGTAGGCAACGGAATAGACTGCTACGCTACCCAGACACCCCTTATTATTTCCATTTCTGACCTGGAGTTGTCTCACCTGCTTGACCACTACAGGGTCAATGATGGATCTCCTCTCTTGTTTTCTGTGGACCTTGTGCTGTTTGACATGGGTTTTGCTAGGGGTCGGAAAGAAAACACCTTTGAATTGATCACCTGCTCACTTATCGTTTGGCATTGGTTGGGGAAAAAACTGAGTACTGATGGCAATTATGGAGCAGGTCTCTGCAACTACAGAGTCATCAATTTAACCCAGGTCTACAAACCTGCTCTGGAGGAGCTACCAATAAGACATCTTTGTTTCCAACTCCAATTCAACACCTGATTCTGTTAATCGGTGTTTTGGTGAGCATGTAACTAGAAGAATAAATTGTGTTGAATAAGGGTTCAGAGAAAACTGGTAGCTCGCCAGGAACAGAGTTATATCAATGCAATAACAGGGTTATACTAGATATCCGGAAAGCTTTCAAACCTGCACTTCAGCAGGCTGACGTTATAGAGCTGGTGTCAGGCTTGATCTTGCCCAACTGTTAGACTTAGTAATATGTGAGCTCCACCTCATCTCTGATGCTGTGCGGCCCCTTCCATGTCACAAGGAATTCACAGTCAGCATCAAAACTACAGTAAGACCAAAGTTCAGTTTGCTGTAACTTGAGGGGGATGAGTCTGAACAGTTGCAGCTTCTCCAGTTGGCCTGTTCCACGTGATGCGTAGCAATGAAAGTGACATGATCTATCTTCTTACTCTTGCTCAGTAAATCAGTGGTGAGGAGTGGGCTTCTGCTGTCAGGTCTCCTTGATGATTGTGCAGGCCCCAAATACCTTGACCATAGATAAGCTCAAATGGGGAGAAGATTGTGGATGCCTGTGGTACCTTCTGTGCAGCCCAGTACATACATATCTACTATCAACTTTGTTATTCAGCAAATTCTTAATAATTCTCTGGCCTCTGGTTCTTTTCCAGACAGTTTTAAGCATGCCATCATTCACCCATGGCTGAAGAAACCTAATTTAGACCCCCTCTCCCAAAGTAACTACAGGCCAATCTCCAAATTGTCTTTTTTTTTTTTTTTAATCTATGGTTCTGGAGAGAGTAATTTCTTCTCAGGTGATTTCTTTTATGAACACTAATACTGTTTTTAGTAGTTTCCAGTCTGGTTTTAGAGCACTTCATAGTACTGATACAGCGCTAGTTAAGGCCACTAATGATCTACTGCTGAATGCAGACAGAGGTGACTGCTCGATTTTAGTTCTTTTTAGACTTAAGTGCTGCCTTTGACACGGTCAATCACAACATCCACTTACATCACTTAGAGACTTGGTTTGTCATCAAGGGCTCGACTCTTGGCTTATTATGCTCTTACCTCACCAACAGAACTTTTTCTGTTGTTCTGGGTAACTCTACCTCCTCTGTGATTCAGTAGAGTTGTGGTGTCCCTCAAGGCTCAGTTCTTGGCCTACTTCTCTTTTCTCTACACATGCTGCTTCTTGGCCAGGTCATTCAAAATCAGGATGTGCTCTACTATTTTTATGATGACGACACTCAGTTATATATGCCACTAAAATCCACAGATCCTTGCGCCCTAGCAAATCTCACAACTTGCCTCTCTGACATTAAATCCTGGATGTCCAAATTTTTTCTTAAATTTAATGATGATAAGTTTGAGGTCATTCGGTTCAGTCCGGAAAATTCCATCAGTCCTTTTGCTACCCATCTTGGTGGTCTGTCAAGTAGTCTTAAGCAGGCTGCCAGGAATCTTGGTGTAATATTTGATGCTAACCTTAGTTTTGATAATCAAATCAGAAATGTTGTTCAGTCAAGCTTTTTCCAGCTTCAAGCTAATCTCCAAAATTAGGTCATTTTTATCAATTGCTAATTTGCAAAAAGTTGTACATGCTTTTATCTATTCTCAACTTGACTATTGTAATACACTTTATGCTGGTATCAGCAAGGGCTCCCTCCACCATCTGCAGTTAGTACAAATGCCGCTGCTCGGCTCAGGAGGCATGATCATATCACTCCTGTGCTTGCCTCCCTGCACTGGCTCCCTGTTATATTTCAAATTGATTTAAAAAATTTACTGCTCACTTTTAAGGCTTTAAATGGTCTTGCTCCTTCATACATTTGTGATTTATTGACTTGGTATGTCCCCCCTGGACCATTAAGGTCTGCAGATAGAGCCCTGCTAGTTATTCCCAGGTCTCGGTTTGTTACAAAGGGTGATCGGGCTTTTGATGCTGGAGCCCCCACACTATGGAACTTTCTTCCTGTTGAGCTAAGACAAACTAAGTCTCTAGCTTCTTTTAAATCTCGTCTTAAAACTTTTCTTTTTATGAAAGCTTTTACAAATGTTTGATATTTGTTTTTATTTATACTGTTTTTATTTTTACTCTTATTTGATCGTACTCTTATTTTGCCTTGTCTGGTTTTATCTTATTTTTTTGTGAAGCACTTTGTAAACATTGTTTTAGAAAAGTGCTATATAAATACAATTATTATTATTAATTATTTATATGAGAATATGGAGTCTCAGTTGTATTAATCTTCATCTACCACCTTCTGTAGCATCCTCCTCATAGTTTGTGAGTAAAGAATTGGCTGCTGCATTTTGGGATGTACCTTCAGAAGGATTGAAACCCACTAGTTCTTATAACAGGAGCATGCCGTAAAGAAAAATGAAGCTCAGAAAGTGATGATATAACAGAGTATCACCAAAGAAATGCAAACATATTTCAGTATGGGTGTCATCATTTGGTATAATAATGATAATAATAATAACAATAATAATGGGAATAATACATTTTATTTGTGGGTGCCTTTCAGAGCACTCAAGGACACCTTACAGAACACAGTTAAAAAAACAAACAAGCAGCACTGTGTCAGACAGCATAAAATCAAAACAAAGCAGGGTAGACAATAAAAAGTTAATACAACAGATAAGTATCAAATCATCATCAACACATAACTCAATGAAGCATTGATCAGACTGAATATGCCAGTTTGAAAAGGTACATTTTGAGATGTGATTTGAAGATTGAAAGAGAGGCAATGTTGTAGATGTCTTGTGGGAGAGAGTTCCATAGGCGGGGGGCAGAATGACTGAAGGCTCTAGACCCCATGGTAGTCAAGCGGGCTAGTGGTGTAGTGAGTTGGAGAGCAGAAGAGGATCTGAGAGTGTGGGAGGGCGTGTGGATGTGAAGGAGTTCAGAAAGATATGAAGGAACCAGGTTATTAAGGGCCTTAAAGGTGAGAAGCAGGATCTTGAAGTCAATATGGTATTTGTCAGGGAGCCAGTGGAGTTGCTGAAGAACAGGAGTGATATGATGTGTCTGGTCAGTCTGCAGTCAGTCTCTGGTCAGTGGCTGGTTCCCGTCAGATGGGGCAGGTCTGTAATAACATCATATAATAGTGTAATATATGGTACCAATATTTGGTTAACAAAATGAGCAAAAAGCTGCAAAGTCAAGGAATCACCGGAAACTTTGCAAAGAGAACCTGAAAGATTGCTAAATTACCTGGTGGAGTACGGAGACAAGACTTTGCTCTGCCCAAATTAGATGCAAGGGAGAGATGTAAGCTTCTGGTAGAGTTGATATGACCAGAGGTGCAACAGTGGAGCATTGCTTGGCAGTTCATTGTGAGGGCAGTGCTTCTGCCCTTAAAAACTTGCAAAGAGGTATGCCACCTTTAAATATTAGGGCAGAGGGTTGTTGATTTAAGTTTTTTTTTTTTTTGCCATTTCAGATTGTACCTTTAAACATGCACATGCATGCACGCACACACACACACACACACATGCACACACACACAAAATGCATTTTCTTGTTGTCCAGATGAGCCACTTTTGATTCTACCTGCTTCCAAACACACCCATGCCACAACAGTAGTAACCAGTTTAGTTTCAGAGCATTGTGCAAAGTTGGAAAAGTCTGTCCCGTTGGTCTTAATTTTGAAAGTGCATGACGTGCACAGTTAAAACTGTAGCTTATTATTCCATTGCTCTTGTCCTTTTTCAGTCTACTACTACTTTCGGCTGCCCCCATTAGGGGTCGCCACAGTGGATCATCTTTTTCCATTTCTTCCTGTCCTCTGCATCTTCCTCTGTCACACCAGCCACCTGCATGTCCTCCCTCACCACATCCATAAACCTCCTCTGTGGCCTTCCTCTTTTCCTCTTCCCTGGCAGCTCCATATTCAGCATCCTTCTCCCAACATACCCAGCATCTTTCCTCCACACATGTCCAAACCATCTCAATCTTGCCTCTCTTGCTTTGTCTCCAAACCGTTCAACCTGAGCGGTCCCTCTAATATAATCGTTCCTAATCCTGTCCTTCTTCGTCACTCCCAGTGAAAATCTTAACATCTTCAACTCTGCCACCTCCAGCTCCGCCTCCTGTCTTTTCGTCAGTGCCACTGTCTCCAAACCATACAACATAGCTGGTCTCACAGCCATCTTGTAAACCTTCCCTTTAACTCTTGCTGGTACCCTTCTGTCACAAATCACTCCTGACACTCTTCTCCACCCACTCCACCCTGCCTGCAGTCTCTTCTTCACCTCTCTTCTGCACTCCCCATTACTTTGGACAGCTGACCCCAAGTATTTGCATTCATACGCCTTCGTCACCTCTACTCCTTTTTCAGTATGTATTATAAATCATAAAACATTAGAGGACTATGGACTATGATAAGTCTGTGATGACAAAAGATAATATCTATATATAATAATACTCCTCATTTGAGAGAAAAACAACAATACCAAGTTCAGCTAATTGCTGTTTTGCAAACTTAATTTAGGCCGCAGGAGAGCAGACACCATCATCACTGTTGAAAAAGAACAATGGAGCTCAGCTCTTGAGGCAAATGGTTTGGAGGTTTGACAGCCCCGTAGTAATTTGTCAGTGTTGTTCTCCATGAGCATTTGTGTCCTTCTCAAACTTCATACAGCAGAGAAGCTGAGCGCCATTTTTGAATTACCTATGAGTTATCTCCTCAATAACTTCTAATCAGACAGCTGCTGTTTCCTCCACTGTAAACAAAGGTAATTACAGTAGATGTGATGGATGGAAAGAATAAGACGGTGTCTGCATGCTCGGAACAAGTCTGGGACTCTGCAGAGTGGAACACTTTAATTAGGGATGGACTAGCCCAGCACAACTGAATGAGCCTGACAAAGCACACGCTTTCGTTTGCTAAAATAAGCTCCCGCTTATTTTGCCTTTGTTCTTCTCCCAAGTCTGGTCAAGTGATTCGCTCGAAAATGCCTCCTCAAAGAACGAAGACTGATGTCATGTCATCATTAGACATAATGAGAAGCTTTATCAAATTTAGGGGTAGAAATATAATTGTTGGCTGCAAATTAGAAACAAACAAACAGTCAAATAAAAAGCTATTGTTACCGGTACCACATTAGTATCATATGTGTGTGTTTGTGTGTGTGTGTGTGTGTGTGTATGTTTTGTGGCTATCGTAGTGAATTAATATTGTAATGCATTCAATTCTCAATACAATCCAAAGTATAGTGAGCATAGAATTACTAAAAAATATGTTATAATGTAAACGAAAGGGATGTCTGCTCACAAAACTAACTGTATGCGTGTGTGTGTGTGTGGAGGGGGGGGTAGAGGGGATGGGTATGTGTGGGTGGGGTACCTTGTCCACCATTAAACCTGTAGGTAAACATCCATTTGCTAGCTGGTGCCAGTTAGGCACAGCCGTGACCCGGCAGTGGTACCACTGCTAAGTACTCCACCTGGGGAGAGAACAGCCGCGGTGCCGTGCCAATTACCATACCCGAATAAGAAGACTCACAAGTTCAGTGAACAGTGGAGAAGAAGGAGGCGAGTTTAGCAGGTGGCCTGATACTGCCAAAGTTGGGTGAATGATTGAGAGCGCAATTATGCAAGTGAAGTGTTGGAAAGTGACTGTCTTTCGTGGTTAACCAGAACTTTTATCCGTCTCTGTTTTTGATGATTGGGGAAACCCTCCCTGAGGATTTGCTGCAGATTGATAACAAGCGTGGACTTTGGATGAATTGTAACTAAGCCCTTACCTTTCCCTTTCCCTCAGCAGCACTTACCCTGTGCTCTCTGAGGGAAGGGAATTTTCCCCAGCACATTACCCTGAACTCGGGACGAATTTCAGTTTTGTTGCTCCTCCACTCCGTGCCCCTGCACATTTAAACCGTTACTTTTGTTACCTCAAACTCTATGATTTCCAAGGTGTAAAGTTTTTCCATGTGTGCGTGACCATCTGATATGCATCTTAGCAGCATCATGTTTCAAGCATTTGAATGAATATTTGTCAAAAGAAATACCGATTTTGCTCTTGCTTTGGCGACTGTCACTGCTGGTGCTCTTTTTCTGCAACACCGTGTGTCCCAGTTTCTGTCAATACACACACACACACACACACACACACACACACACACACACACACACACACACACACACACACACACACACACACACACACACACACGTTACTCTGCAAATGAGGAATAGTGGGTTTACACTACACAGGCCACTATCCACAACCGGACTCTCTCTCTGCTAGAGCTGTGATGTGCTGCATGGAGCAAAACGTGGTCTCACAAAACTGGTTTCCTGATCCAACACCCTTCCTTTTTTCCAAAGGCAATGACGAGAGATGTTTGAAAATCTAAAATATTCTCTTGGTACATTACCCAGAATTACATACTGAAATGATACTAATTTGAAAATATTGCATCTGATTCTTTAGTTCTACAATTTGAGTGTAAACTCCTATATTCATGTCACATAATTTGAAATAATGTGACCAAGCGATGCTTTTAACAGCACTATTCTTCCTTGTTGTACTTGCTTCCTGTATTATGCATTGACGGTGTTGACAATGAAGCGAAGATGGAGAGCATCCACCAGCATAAGCTGTACTGTGTTATTCTTAAGAGACACAGATGCAAGATACAGGCTGTGATTAAAGTTTTATGCTGAAACAAGAAAATGCTCTCACTGAATTAGAAGTCAAACTTGCGTGCAAAGGAGTTATTGCAAAGCCTTATGGTATGAATGGGTGGAATGCAGTTCTGCCAGTCTTAAATATACATGAACAGTTCATACAAGAAGAAGAGAGGTGGATATTAAATAGTGATGGACATGTGATGATACTGTATAGGTGATGGCAATTATAAAACAAAATAGTGACCTTTTGCATCAGACACGAGCCATCCCTTCACAGCATTCTTGTAAATTAACTTATAGTTAACACTTCTGTCCATGGTCCCTGTTAAATAAACAACAACCAAAACTAACATCTGGCTAAAAAAGGATGAGGATGGGCATCCGGATAGCGTGGCAGTCTATGCCGTTGCCTACCAACATGGGGATCGTCAGTTCGAATCCCCATTTTACCTCCGGCTTGGTTGGGTGTCCGTGGGAAGCCGGATGTGGGTATGTGTCCTGGTCGCCGCACTAGCGCCTCCTCTGGTCGGCTGGGGGTTCCTGTTCAGGGGGAGGGGAAACTGGGGGGAATAGCGTGATCCTCCCATGCACTACGTCCCCCTGGTGAAACTCCTCACTGTCAGGTGAAAAGAGGTGGCCGGCGACTCCACATGTATCGGAGGAGGCATGTGGTAGTCTGCAGCCCTCCCCGGATCAACAGAGGGGGCGGAGCAGCGACTGGGACAACTTGGAAGAGTGGGGTAATTGGCCGGATACAATTGGGGAGAAAAAGGGGGAGAAATCAAAAAAGAAGAAAGAAAGAAAGAAAGGAAAAGGATGAGGATATGACTGATACTTATAGTTTATAGTGTATCTTCATTTAAACTGCATCTGCGAGGTTATTTTCTACATATCATCACATCATCTCATCATATCGTCTACATTTTGTAGATGTCAATTTGGCCGTTCATCAGTTTTGCTTGCCTGGTTTTCCACAGCCAAATGCTGGTTTTGACAGCCACAGTTTGTTGCTTGCAGGCTACCTTTTCTTCCCCTTTTGTATCTGTCCAAGTGGGAGAGTACTGCTGGCATCGTGTGTGGCTCCCGCTTCTCCCTCTCGTAGCCCCCCTTCCCATCCACCCCTGTATGTCTGTGTTATGTTTATCTGTCGTCTGGTTTCACCCCGTTTATTGTAAAGTGACTTAGAGTATTAGAAAAGCGCTATATAAGATTGATTTATTATTATTATTACTCCCTGTTTTTAGATATGGCAGTTGTTTATTCTCAGTCAAGCTTGTGTAATTCCGACACTTGCGTTTGGCCAACTGCGTTGTTTGGTGTCCAAACACTTCCCCAATAGTTCCTTACCTGTAGAAAATTTATGCACCCTGGAGTAGGTACTAGAAAAGCTCCCTAAAATCAGCTCTGGTTCCTGTTGTGGAAAACCTCATAGAAGTTCTGAGTCCCTGAAAAAGATCAGCTCTGGAGAAGGTTTCTGCAGTGGAAATGGACACAAATGGAAACATGGGCGCAACGGAGAACGACATTGTTCAACCGTTACAACAGTCCCCCCCCCCCAATTTTATCCGGCCAATTACCCCACTCTTCTGTGCCGTCCCGGTCGCTGCTCCACCCCCTGTGCCGATCCGAGGAGGGCTGCAGACTATCACATGCCTCCTCCGATACATGTGGAGTCACCAGCCGCTTCTTTTCACCTGACAGTGAGGAGTTTCACCAGGGGGACGTAGTGCGTCGGAGGATCACGCTATTCCCCCCAGTTCCCCCTCCCCTTGTACAGGTGCCCCTACCGACCAGAGGAGGCGCTAGTGCAGCAACCAGGGCACATACCCACATCCGGCCTCCCACCCACAGACATGGCCAAGTGTGTCTGTAGGGACTCCCAACTAAGGCGGAGGTAACACGGGGATTTGAACCACCGATCCCCATGTTGGTAAGCAACGGAATATACCGCTACACTACCCGGGTGCCTTCAGCCATTACAACACTTTGATTGATGGTGCAATAGTATGACATTTCTGCATTGCGAGGTGTGTCTATTTCTAAGAGAGCAGTCAAACTTAATGGTGTCTAAATACTTTTTTTTGTCCATCAACAGCCCAAATATAAAGAAAATGCATCAAGCTAGAGATCGGTTTGTCGAAGTCCTCGGAGTCAGGGATATTACATAAAAGGGTATCACCAAGCTTTACTATCGTATTGCTAATCCCATTTCAATAACCATAAACACTTTAAATATTTAACAGTTTTCCCTTCTACTGCAGCCACAGTGGGAGGCTCAGTATTTTTAAAGGCATCTGGCATGGAGTCACGTGGTGCTTAGCAATCCTCAGAACATTGTGGAGATGGCATGGCTGCCACTGCAACGGCCAAACTCTATTGACGCCTCTGGCCCAACCAAGTTCAGCTGGCACGGAGGCCATGTTGTTACTGCTCATGTTGGCGTGGCACAGAGTGGAGCAATGCTGCAGTGCCTCGCCAAGTCGAGTCAGGGAAGAGAATTCAGCCATTTTATTTCATTTGACAAAGCCAAAGGTCGGATCTTTGAAGTATCTCTGCCATTTCCATTGGGCAGCGTTTCAGCAGGATAAGCACCCCGCGTCCAGTAACTAAGATGCAATTTGCACCTGTTATAATTTGTCCGGTGTGTGAATGGATGTGTGTAGCTGTGTTCGACTGTTTCATTGTGTACTAGTGTTTATGTACATCGTTTTATTAGTGAATATGTGCACACATTTTTTTTTCCTGGTTCTTTGAAGGGCAGCACTTTCAGATGAGAAACAACTAACCCTAACATGGTAAAACTATGAAAATGAACAAAAAATAACTGGCACACAATTAGCAACAATAATGTGTATCCTTTGGTTGGACTACCCTGGGGTGGCACGGTGGCGCAGTGGTTAGCGCGGTCGCCTCACAGTAAGAAGGTCCGGGGTTCAAGCCCCAGGGTAGTCCAACCTTGGTGGGTGTCCCGTGTCGTCCTCTGTGTGGAGTTTGCATGTTCTCCCCATGTCTGTGTGGGTTTCCTCCGGGGGCTCCGGTTTCCTCCCACAGTCCAAAGACATGTAGGTCAGGTGAATCAGCCATACTAAATTGTCCCTAAGTATGAATGTGTGTGTGTGTGTGTGTGTGTCGGCCTGTCCAGGGTGTCTCCCCGCCTGCCGTCCAATGACTGCCGGGATAGGCTCCAGCATCCCCGTGACTCTGAGAGCAGGATAAGCGGTTCGGAAAATGGGTGGAATGGAATGTGTACACTTGGTTTCAACAGAAGTACATTTTCTTCATACATGTTAACTAGATCCATGGTATTTTGTAAAGGTCCGCTGCCATTAAATTGTGTATAGTGTCTTTTGTAAGGACAATATTGCCTCTATTCTGGCTTTGCTGAGTCTAACTAGGCTTTTTTTAAGACATCTTTTAATCACTCATGTGTTTACTATGGTAAGCACGTCAGTGGAGGTGCAGAGGGTAGTGCTGCTCAGCACATAAACACTAGTAAAAATGCCATCATGACAGCTAAACTTACGAGTTTAATATTCTTATTTTGGGGCTGTGATGGACTGGCGACCTGTCCAGGGTGTCTCCCCGCCTGCCGCCCAGTGACTGTTGGGATAGGCTCCAGCATCCTCGCGACCCTGAGCAGGATAAGCGGTTTGGATAATGGATGGAGAGAATATTCTTATTTCGGGGAGGGGGCACAGATTTATTAACATTGGAGCTAAGTGAAAATAACTCCTGGATTTTGATTTGCGGTGGAATCTGACAGCTGCGGAGAATATGAGCAAGTCCTGCAAGGTATACGGTCCATGTTCTTGAGAAATTTGGATTCTGACTTCACTTGTCACCACTCCAACCTTATTTTTCAGTCCAACCTGCCACTGCTGCCCCCCCCCAAAAGAAAACATTAATTTTCTGACTCCTAAATCCTTGCGCTAATATCTTATGCAGGCAGGCTGCTTGCTTGCCATTCAGGTAGGATAGTGGGCACATGAGAGATTCACAGGGGCTTTTGGATATTTTTCTCCCTCATGTGCTTACATACTCCTGAGGAATTTTGATCTAACATCTAACAAAACACTTTTTTTTCCCCTCCCCAATTGTACTTGGCCAATTACCCCACTCTTCCAAGCCGTCCTGGTTGCTGCTCCACCCCCTCTGGTGATCAGGGGAGAGCTGCAGATTACCACATGCCTCCTCCGATACATGTGGAGTCACCGGCCGCTTCTTTTCACTTGACAGTGAGGAGTTTCACTGGGAAGGACGTAGCACATGGGAGGATCATGCTATTCCCCCCAGTAACCCCTCCCCCTAACAGCCACCCCGACCGACCAGAGGAGGCGCTAGTGCAGCGACCAGGACACATACTCTCACGCGGCTTCCCACCTGAAGACACGGCCAGTTGTGTCTGTAGGGACGCCCGACCAAGCCGGAGGTAACATGGGGATTCGAACTGGCGATCCCCGTGTTGGTAGGCAACAGAATACACCACCATGCCACCCAAATGCCCTTACAGAACTCTTTTGTCCTTGAAGATGTCCTATGCAGTGTGGAAGCAAAGCCTTGAAAGACATGGAACAAAAGGAACCGAGTGTACTGCGTTGGTTCTTCAGCAGCAGATACATGGGAAGTCCTGGTCCAGGAAGCCTGTGCCCCATTTCATGTCCGTAAGTGTGTAATGTGAAATGCATGTGTGCAACAATGTCAGATTCTTGAATTGTTTTATTACAGTGTGTAGCATTAAATATCTAAAAATAGGATCTATATTCATGTCTTGACTGTTTAAAAAATTCCTCTCAGATTTAGGTTGCGAAAAAAAAAATCTTTTTTTAGTTTGATCATTTCTGTTCAATATTTGGGATTCACTAGTCATATCTAAGAAAATAGATATACAAGAAAACACAACCATACCTTCGGTACAGTGTGATTACCTGCTGATCATTTTTATGTGTGGTGGATCAAAATATCTGCCAATCACTCATCTCACAGCTTCCATTATACTAATAGTTTTTACAATTATCCATCCATCCATTATCCAAACCGCTTATCCTTCTCTCAGGGTCATGGGGATGCTGGAGCCTATCCCAGCAGTCACCGGGCAGCCGGCAGGGAGACACCCTGGACAGGCCGCCAGGCCATCACAGGGCTTTATGTTAAACTTCAATCAAATATCAGCAATTAACTGAATTGACAGTTTTGTCTATAGTTGGTATGCATCTAAAAGAGGCCCGCTATATACAGTATATTATATATTTGATCAAGACTTCATTTCACCTCTTTCAGCATATTGTCCTTTCTAAAATATGTGTTAAATTGCTGTCTATGAGCTAAGTTCTGCAGGCACCATGTTTATTTTGGGTTGCAATGCCTACTTTGCATACTTAAAATATTGTCAGACTTCAGAAAAAATCAGAAATGGATTTACTTCAAATTCAAATAACTGGTGTATTTCTCAAGGGTTAAAGAAATGCATGGTAGATCGTAAAACGTGGCATCGATGTAAGGAGGACGTGTCTGCTTTTTTACGGTACTTTATGAACAGCCTTGAAAGTGCGTCTGTGTGGACATGGTTGCCCGGGGTACAATGCGATACCGTTTCAAAGGTATCACATTGGACCCCGGGCCACCCCAAGCCTGAACAATGGCCATAATTACACCTCCAGAACTTAATGAGCAACCGATCCAAAGCTTACTCAACATTTGCACCTGTCTTGTAGTAATACTTTTAAATCCTGCTGGCATTGAGCTATGGAAATATGCATTCTGCTGTGTGGTGTTAACATGCATCCAACAGTCTGCATACAGCAGATGTCACTTACACAACAGCCGGTGCCTCTTTACAAGAGATCAGTAGCTGGCTAGAATCAAACCAACTCATGCCCTCATAGTCTACCCGAAACCTGAGTGTCACGATTGATGACCAGCTAACCTTTAAGGTTCACGTGGCCTCGATTGCTCGGTCGTGCCGATTTGCCCCGTACAACATCAGGAAAATTAGACGCTACCTGTCTGAGCATGCTGCACACCTCCTGGTACAAGCTCTTCTTATAACACACGTTGACTACTGCACCCCCTTACTGGCAGGTCTCCCTGCATGCACTTTCAAACCTCTGCAGATGATCCAGAACACGGCGGGACATCTGGTCTTCAACCAACCCCAAACAGCACACGTCACTCCACTGTTCATATCCCTCCACTGGCTCCCAGTTGCTGCCTGCATCAAATTCAAAACCTTGATGCTCGCTTACAAAACAGCAACTAAAACGGCTCCCGCCTACCTGAACTCCCTCATTCAGGTCTACATTCAGTCCCGCTCACTACGCTCTGCCAATGAAAGGCGCCTGGCACTTCTGCCACAACAGGGCCCTAGGTCACCAGCCAGACTCTTCTTGCGCGGTGGTGGGATGAGTTACCAAACTCTGTTCAATTGACAAGAGTCCCTCCCAGTCTTTAAGAAAAGACAAAAAACCCAGCTGATGAAAAAAAAAAATCTGCTTGCACGTCCTGTCCTACCGCCCTCTGTGTTTTCTCCTCAGGCGCATCTTGAGCCAGGGCCCGTGGTCCCCGGGCCCACCGGACTAAGTAGACCAAGCTCTCCCAGCCAGATGCCCTCGACACACCTCTCTGCACTCCTCACAGCGACATCAAAAACACCACAGTCAACGCCAGGTGAGGTTGCCACCAGACTGTCCTCGGTGTTATGAACTGCTGGTCTGCATGGGCTAGCAGTTAGCTTAGCCTGCCCCGCTCTCCCAGTCACAAACTTTGCTTTTTTTTTAAACAGAAGTGATGCGACACTGCGTTGCTCGTCACAGCTAGAGCGCCAATTTTTTTTAATATATATACATTTATTTCTGATTTTTCCCTTTTTCTCCCAATTTAGTGGCCAATCACTCCCTATTCTAATTCAAACACCCACCCTCGTACTGCATGCGTTCGCCAACTGCATCTCTCTGGCCGGCAGTCTCGAAGGAGACACCTCACCACTTTCGTGACAAGGCGAATCCAGGCCGAACCACTGCTTTTTCCGACACACCCAGAAACGCATTCGTGTGACGAACACAAGCCGACTCCGCCCCCCTCCTGAAGACAGCGTTGCCGATTGTTGCTGCTTCATCGAATCCGGCAATAGTCGGATCTGACGAGACCGGGGCGCGAACCCCGGTCCCCAGTGGGCAACTGCATCGACACAAAGCCGATGCTTAGACCACTACTCCACCGCGGACCCAGGAGCGCCAAATTTAATGACTTTTAAACGCCATTTGCTAGGAGGCTGGGCCAACCAAAGAGAGAACAAATGTATTGGTACACATTCTAATTTGAAATATTTTTATTACACAAAATTCTGATTAATGACAAATAAAAACTTAACCAATATCTTGGCAGGGCCCCTGTCAGGCAGGGACCTTGGAAGCATCCAACCCCACCACCCCCTACCCCCACTCATGTGTTTGGATATAACATAGGTCTTTTATAGAGCCGATATGATGTACGATTGTAACACAACATTGAAATCAACAGGAAAAAAAGTGAAGGTGATTTTTAATTTGGGGGATTGTGCAAGGCTTGACAGACTTCCAAATGGTTAGTGCTGTTGGTAAACACTTTCTATGAAGCTTACATCTATAACGCCCTATAAGTGTAGCTATGTCATTGTAAGATTCATTATAACCATGTATACACCCTCACACCTCATAACCACCTTTATGATACATTGTCAATTTAAAATGGATTTATGCATTATAAATATGTCATCATTAGCCTGTTTATGTCAAATGTCATAATGCATCATAGCCATCTTGTTTTGCTGAAGTATTGTAGAGATGCATAATGAGACTTCAATGCTATTTCAGTCTTCAGCCATAGCCGTTAGTCATTGTAATACACATTATAGGAAAGTATGGGCGTTATAGATGCAATAGATGCTTATAGGGTGTTACAGAAGCAAGCTTCATAGAAAGTGTTACTGCGCTGTCTTCTTGCCTCATAGTAAGAAGGTCCTGGATTCGAACCCCGGGACGGGATTGTCCAACCTTGAGGGGTCATCCCAGGTCGTCCTCTGTGTGGAGTTTTCATGTTCTCCCCATGTCTGCGGTGGGTTTTCTCCCAGTGCTCCGGATTCCTCCCACCATCAAAAAGACATGCATGTTAGGGTTAATACTCCTGTCTGTGCCCCTGACCAAGGCATGGCAAGACAAACTGGAGTTGGTCCCCGGGTGCTGCATGGCAGCTGCCCACTGCTCCTATACAATAGCTACACAGCTGGGATGGGTTAAATGCAGGGAGGAATTTCCCCACGGGGATTAATGTAGTATATCATCCATCCATCCATTATCCTGCTCTCAGGGTCGCGGGGATGCTGGAGCCTATCTCGGGGGGCTTAGTATTTGGTTTTCTTTCCTCAATAGATTGATTTCTTTGAATTTATTGATCATTCATTCCAAACTTTTGCGTTTGTATAAAAGACATGCCATTTTGGACTCGTTTCAAGTGTCCATTACCCATAACTCACACACTAATCCCCACCTCCACTCTGCCTCTTATTCCCAGCCAGTAAGATTTAGAAGTATTTGCAGACATCTCAATTTTAGGGAGCTCCAACCTTCTTTTAAGTCTGTGGAAATAAGGGGGGGGGAAGAGGCTTGAAGACTGCCATTTTCTTCCTGAAATCCCATGGCATTTTCTCAGAGCCCCTGAAAGAGAGAATGAGAGCAGCACAGAGAGGGGCCAACCAAATAAACCCCTCCTTGGGCCCGGAGCCACTAATCTGTAATTTAATTTCAAGCGGGTGTCTAGGCCATAAGGACACACAGCAAGGTCAAGGGCAACTGTACTAAGAGATCCATGCATTTAGAGGCACAGCCAAGGGTTTGATCAATAGTGTCATCCAGTTTAGGAAGAAGACACAGCAGGTGTGGGGCGGGGAGCTCGGGGTGGGGTGGGGGGGCTATGCTGTTTGTATACGTCAGACTTGCTGGGATATTGCTGAAAGCTAGCAATTTCCCATGACAGTAACAAACAATCACAGAGGAAATTCATTATACAAAACAAGTAAGATGTTTGGGATGACTGAGCAGCTGCAAACAGAGAGGGGATGAGACCTAAAAGAGGACAGCAGAACGTGTCTAGGTTGATCTGCATGTAAATGAAATATTTGCATTACTCTGACCACACCTCATGTTTTACTCATTATTTAGAATTGCAAAGGCGACGGATAATTCAACCAGTGGGAACGTGGAAGGATGAATTTGAGTAGCCAACTAATCCTGCGGATGAAGAGATGGTTGTAATAAACTGGACCTTGTTCCGGCTGAACGGCCGCACAATGGCCTTGAGAATAGAACCAATAATTAACGAAGCCCGGCAGTTTCACCGTGTCTTTTTATTGTAAATAGGCATCAGGTTATCTTACAGAAATGACTTTGGCATTCATACATGGACATTTGGCACTGGGACTTGCTCAAGTACCTGCAAAAACACAACACAACAGCCTGTACAACTCCTATGCCCCCATTCTGAATTGATAAAACATTCCAGCCCAGCAGTGGAAAAAGTAGCTGGGGCAGTCTTGTGTTCATTAAAAGCAATTCCTAACATATAATGTTGTCAGGTCGGTGAGAAAAAAATCAAGAGCATTTCCCATGCACCATTTGCAGTTTGTTGGAGCTTAGCTGGCATTCAATTTCAATTCCCCCAAGTTATTGAATATAGGAGAGAGGCACACGCTGACAGGTACAAGTAACTCCAAAAACAGACGCTAATTAGCAAGTGCAGGAGTAATGGGAGAGCCGAGCTCCCTCTCTGGCAGAGACAGTGATGGCAGCCTGGGCAGGGTCATCTCATAAACCACTCACTTCCTATTTGACAGGAGATCTCTGGCACACACCCCATCACTTCTTATAGAGAATGATGTCTGGGATGGTGAAAGGGGCCTGTCAAATGCAGTAGCTTTCAAATGGAGCCGTTCCTTTGCATATTGCATAAAATACAACACCCTCAACTGCATTCGTTCGCTGCCACAGTCCTCTTTCATTGACAGAAAGTTAGGCAGGGCTATATAGAATAATGGCATATGATGTGTTTATGTGTTTTGATGGAAACCCGGGGGAAAGTCTTGAAAAGAAGATGATGGACTCATCTTCCGCTCAGCGAGGCTTTGACATTCTGTAGGGGATGCTGGAAATAGTCTCCAGGTTGATGGATAGGTGGAGTGGGATTACCCGCCAGACTCATCTCCTATCTGCCGTCTGGCCCTGACTCCTGGAAAAAGACACAAACACACGATAGACTCATAACGGTAGACTGTTCACAGTGGACAAGGCTATTAGATTCAAGAATAATAATCAAACACTCTGGGGGTTTACAAAATCCAATAGTCAAAGAGTAAAAAACAATTTCGTCAAAAAGATTTGGTCTCACTCACGGTTAAGAATTGCACTGCCACTAACATTACTACAGCTATTTACTACCTGAGGTGTTCCATCTTCTATATCACATTTACCTTTCTGACTTTGTGTTTAGCCCTATTCCTAATCCCTGCAGACCACTTAATGCACTGCTGGCACAGTGGAAGAAACTGCTCTCCCTGCATCATTAAACTAATTAAATTAACTTAGAACTAAATAATGTTACATATGTAGACTCCTACTTTAAGATTATATATATATATATGTGTGTGTGTACAGCTAGCTGCAAGGTTGACAGTTCAGTCCAGAAACATAATTAAAGTCAATCGTTCATTTCCGCATACACTTAGACTCCTGCATAACAAGGGCTTTGCTGCTCGAGGTGGTTCTCTTTACAGGGTATATCTGTCTTCCGGTGAGATGGCATAGCTGATAAAAGGCAAGAAGAAGAAAAGAAAAAAAACTTGGAAAAAAGCAAATAATCCATGCTTCATGGCATCTAGAAATACTGTTCATGCTCTGTCTTCTATAAAGGCTTTCGCTGTACCTGTCTAAACCTGTTATGTCTATGATCCGGCTTTTGATTTTGATTTAACTTGAATGGCTCAGACCCCGTGCAAGGAGTGAGCATATTTTGTATTCTCATGCGTTGTTAGGTACACATCGCCTCTGTCCTATCATCTGTCACTCCAAAAGGGGAAAATCTTCCGTTTGTGAGCTTCTCATACCACTTAATCGCCGCTCATTATCATCCCTAAGTTATAGTTTACCTAAGACAGGCTGGTATTACGTGGATACATCCTAAATAAAACTCCGAAGGAAAAACACTGGCAGCTTCGGAATGTTAAAGCAAAACCAATACAACGATAATCCAAGTCAATCGAAAACTAGAAATCTCTGTCATTTCTATTTCCTTTTTTTGGACTCCCCACTTTTTTTCTCCCCAATTGTAGCCGGCCAATTACCCCACTCTTCTGAGCTATCCCGGTCACTGCTCCACCCCCTCTGCCAATCTGGGGAGGGCTGCAGACTACCACATGTCTCTTCCGATACATGTGGAGTGACCTGACAGTGAGGAGTTTCGCCAGGGGGACATAGCACGCGGGAGGATCACACTATTCACCCCAGTTCCCCCTCCCCCCTGAACAGGTGTCCCCAACCAACCAGAGGATGCCCTAGTGCAGCAACCAGGACACACACCCACATCCGGCTTCCCACCTGCAGACACAGCCAATTGTGTCTGTAGGGACGCCCCGATCCAGCCGGAGGCAACACAGGGACTCAAACCGGGATCCCCGTGTTGGTAGGCAACGGAATAGACCGCTACACTACCTGGACGCCCTGAAATCTCTGTCATTTCTAAAGTTCAGTACGAACATTAGTTGTAAAGAGCAGCACTGCATTTGAAAACTCGAGTTTGGGCTCCACTTTCTCCCTTTCAGAGGGCAATATGGCCTGCCTCGTAATCCATCACCCACATAAACACAACACTTCCATGCCTGCGTGCTCTCGCTGGAATCAAGACTACTTCTAGATTCCCCTCTGGAGAGTCAAGGACAAATACCTCAAAGAGGGGGTCAGCCAAAACGGTGAGTCTAGGACAGGAGCGAAATAAAAGACTTCAACCTTTAACAAGACCTCAGACGCTAACTGCACTTCAATGGCGGAGTATTTCAAACCCTTGGAAAACATCACAGCCAGACACCCTGATAGATTTTCTTTTCTGGGATTGTTAATACTAGCAATTAGAAGTAAACTCCAACCAAAGTGTTTAACACACAGCTTCTCTCTATCTGGAAATCCAAAGCAGTCACAGCGACACAGAAGCATTTCTCCTGTTAGAGGGTTGGGATGCAAGCTGACAGACAGATTCATTTCCAGCAGGTGGGGGAGATTGCATGCGGCCTATAGGAGATTGTTCACTTAAAAGATACAGCGGTGCCGTGGATTCACTCTAATGAACCACTGTCCAAACTGTGCTTGTTTCGCTCCTCATTTGCATTGAAATGAAAGTGCCATATTTCATTCTCTCGTGTGGTAACTTCCTTTCCTTTTTTATTTATATACCTCCAGATCACTGTAGCAAAAACTGCACACCTGCTGTTTTTTGACATTGACAGAAATTACAACAATCAGAGTAATTATCAAAGACAAACTTCAGGTAAGGAGGTATGAAGGATACGTATCTTTCATCTATACTGCTGTGGGAATAACCTTGCCGAAGTGTTCCAGATAATGAGGCAGCAGCGAGACCTTTGTCATTCATAAAGAGCGTTAACAGATGATCAAAAATGTACAGCATGAGGATTTGTGAGCCCAGGAGAGGATAATTATATACAGTATATATGGCACGGCTCACAGAGATGTGCAATACAAGTCTTCCCAATCAAATATATTAACGCTTGAAGAAATGGCATGCAGAAGTAAAGAGTCTGGATTATCACGTGGATCACCTAGGACTTAACACCAATCATAAATGACACAGACAAAATAGTTCTTGCTTCCTTTTTTGTCCTACATGGTCCCAATGACAATGAGCCAGAGAGAGGGAAGTCTGATAGGAGACTACACATCTCCAAATCCATTGTCAACCCAGTCCAACACCATACATCACACGCTAAAAAATGTTGTACCTATATATTTCCAACCCCTACACGTTCTATGCTCCCGGTCCCCACCACCTCTACCCTAGCCATCCAGACTTGATGTTAATTATAGGACTTTTTCCCCTTGAGCAAGGGTAAGACATGGAAGTGCATTAATCTTGATTGTCCACCCCAGTGCAAAGGATTGTGTGATGAGATTCCTGTGGTAAACCCCAAACACGAGGTACCACAGTACCAAAAGAAGAACAGAAAGGAAAAAGAGTCACAGTTTAATCTATGTTTACATTGGGAAGCTGGACAATTTAGCAGGTATGTAAATCATTCACTATATCCCAATCTCATCCATGAATATTTAGATATAAGCTTGACATATCAGGTGACGATAGTGTGCCATCTGTAGTGTGACTCATTTATTTTATTTCTAATGCATCCTGGAGTTCACTGTAATCTCAGACCCATTTCCCCCGAGCTGAGCAATGGCTGAGGGAATGTTGACATGTTTCCATTAGCACTGTGATTTGCGCTCCACCCACAATTAGTGCAACCACCCAAGTTGATCTAGAGCCCAGTTGTTATAGTCTGGTTGGCGCTGCATGCTAGGTCTCCGGTAGAAATGTAAATATTTGTAAAATGTGTTGTAATGGTACAGGAAGTTTGATAAGAATTCTAGTTTAGTGTATACATGTAATTAAATAATGTGTGCACAACAAAAGAAGAAGGTTGAGATCAGCTAGTCATGTTCCAGGACTGAAAACAGAAGTACTGGTGGAATTTATGCTGCAACCTGTAGAACTGCAGCTTCTGGCCTTGGATCTCTTTCCATAGTACTCTATGCCTTTAGATCCTAGATCACTTGCATTGCTAATTTGAATACTTTCACAACAATGAAATATTTCTCAATGAGAGTTAGGCTAACTGCCTCTTTATAGCACTACTTTCACTTGGTGAATAAGAAAATTGCTGCTGCGTACAAGATATCTCTAGCTTTCGGTATTTCATCCCAAGTAATCATAAATGTTTCAATCAACAATGTCCTTAGTCTTGTCCTCCATTTGTAATCAGAAATGGAATTTATTTCAACAGTTACAATGAATATATTGGATTTTTTTCAATGAGATATGCCAAAAACATATAATTTTCCCGAGTTATAACTACTGCAGTGTTAGATGGCTTATATACAGGCTCTGCCCAGATATTTTTGCCAACCATGGCAAAGGAGAGGGAGCATATGTTCAGATTTCCGAGTGCTTCTTTTCTAAGCCAGTAGCGTGTTGAATACCAAGTAATTGCCCTTCCAATTAATAGTGTCTGACTGACAAACTCCCCATGCTCATTCACTGCGAGAGTCAAATCTGATGTTTTACTTGAGGAGAAACCACCTTTCAAATGATCTGAAGCCAGTATGATCAGACACTTTTCATAGCATCATTTCTATGCCCATGATTTTGAATGACTCCCTTTCTGGATGTTGGATCCTCATACTCTTTTTTTCTGTTGAGGTAATCTAATTTATTCATGAAAAAAAAAGAGAACTGAGCCAGTTAGTGAGCATGAATAAAAATACACTGTTACTCTTGTTTCTACCATGCACTTTGAGCAAGTGCATGATTGTTTTTCTACAGATTTGCAACAGATGTGTGGACTTGAGAAAGCTGCACATGAAAGCCATCTTACTATTCAATAAGCAATGTATCATGCAATTTCACACCTGAACATGGTGTGACATATGGAGTCGTGTCACAGTGGAGAGACGCTATGTGGCCAGGAGATGGAGGCAAAGCCCTGATCTGTTGGGCCCTCTCCACGCCCAACCTGATCACACCTGTGGGTAATCAAGTCTGCACACCTGCAAGTAGTTGCCCCTCCCAGGCAGACTTGGGGAAACAAAAAAATAGAAGCTGAGATGGTGAGGACACCACATATAGAAGTAGCATGAAGACAGCTGTGGACTCGGGACTGGTTAGAGAAAGAGAGAGTGTGAGAAGGTTTTTAGTTTTGTTAAGAAGAAATATCTTTGGTACACTTAAAAGCAGTATCTACATTTTTGGACTATTTTTGCTACCTTTTGGTAACATAAAACCTTCCCTTTGAACATACTTTCTCGGTTTCTGATTCAATCTTAACCATTGTACCACAACAAACACCCATTACCCTTGGTGAGTTGTCGATGGTAGAGACTGCGGGTTAAGACTCCCCTGGTAGTCAACTAGGGTTACTGCTGCCACATTAATTTTGACTGATGGCTTCTTTTTGATAGTTTTTTCTATTGTTGAGGAAACCATGGAGGCCCTGCTGTGGCAACTGGCAGAGGCCTTGCTTGCCCAGCAACGCCAAACCCAGACTCTCTTGGTGGAATACCAGCGTGGGAATTATCTTCTCCAGGAGGAGATCTGGAACCAGGCCAAACTGCCCCAGTGAAATCAGGGAGAACCCCCTCCTCCCAACCATCACCCCCACTGAGGACAAGGTAGCCCAGTGCCAGACACTAGCTCCCAAAAATTACAGAGGTTGATGACATGGAGGCCTACATACAGGCCTTTGAAAGGACTACATGTGGGAGCAGTAGACCAATAAGCAGTGGGCAGGACTAATTGCCTCCTTTTTAATTGGCCCAGCCCTAAGAGCCTATCTGGCCCTGGACAATTTCACTGCTGCAGATTACCAGAGCTTGAAGACTGAAATCCTGAGCAGATATGATCTTAGCCCTCAAGTCCATGCCCAAGAGTACCATGACTGGACCTTCCAGCCAGCTGGGTCCCCTTAGCCAATCAATCAGTCAAGTTGCATTTTACATAGTGCTTTTCTAGCTGCAACAGCCACTCAAAGCGCTTTACATTTCTGGTCAAATCTGAATTTCAGACACCTGCTATAATAGAACACAAGCCGTTTTATGTACAGTCGCTATACATTTCGTATGCATAAGGCCACCGAAGTGTGATTTACAATAATGAATTTATTCACGCGTGTATTGCAAAAAGATTTGACATGGGCCATTTGAGACTGTTGACATTAAGCAGACCAGTGATAGACCTTAGTCGGTATACAGATTATAGATTGTCGCCAGCAGTGGAATGGTCATCAGAAACTACAAAGTTATTTTCCTGCACCAAACATTGCCATTTCCATTATTACCACGTGAGGATGAATCAGAGCCTCTGAACGGCACACAGGCTTTGCACATTAACACGGGTTCGAATAGATTTAATCATTTCAGCACACACCAGGCTAACCACATGCACAAAAATTGGTTGTCACTCAACAAGTCAAACAGACTAACAATGGATGACGTTGCTGTGAGCCACTATTGCAGCAGTGTTGTCAACCAGCACTTGCTACCATCAATGTTACCGTTGACCTAACATATTTAACATCCTGTGAATTTACAACTATCATTCATAACTGCTTGATTTTCCAGTAACAAAAGCTGTGGGATGAGTATTAATCATAACAATACGACTGGTTATTTCTCCCAAATTTACTGATGACACTGTGGCCGTATCCATGTCTCACTTTTTCTTGCCTAGTGGCTGGGCAGCTTGCTCACATACACAAACTCTACGGCCTGTGTTGTTTAAAGACACAAGGCAAAACGAATTACGGCTTAATACCACATTAGCCTATATTTTATATAAAGTTGTTAATTGCCTTGTCTAGTGTATCTGTGACGAAAAAATTCATATTGTAAGCGGTCAAAATTTCCTCGCCCACTCCCCACTGAGACGCCATCTTGTAAGCATGACATATCAGTCAGTGCCTTCAAAAATGGGGTCGTGTTTAGGGTGTTCACAAAAAGAGTCTAGGTAGACAATCGGTATACGAACGCCCCCCTCTTGTGGTATTCACGACATCGGAAGTGGAGATTTTCTGAAAGCTCCGAGTTTGCTGACATTTTCAGAAATGGTGGAGGCCATTGAAGTTAATTTTTCGGTGGATGGTAAGTTAATATATTGTCATTTTAGTCATATAGAGTTTTTCTTCGTAATTTTATAATATGTCTGAGGAAAATTCTGATATTCCCACCAGCCTCATCTTTTCATTATGCCTTTGCATTTCCTACATTACGTTACCCACTCGTTAGCTTGCTAAATTGTTAGCCTCGGTGGCTTCTAGACGCCGACAGTAACGTTAACATTGGCTAACATGCTTTTTAGCTATAAGTAATGGCTGCAAACTGTAAAAGCCACGTGCTTGTCCCAAATGTAGGAGTTAATTTGAATTGCTATGGGGTGGCATCTAAGAGATCAGGCCACCGTCCAACAAATACTAAAGCAGCGTGTGGTGGACCACTACTTATGGGCCCTGCTGTATGACATGAAGCGAGCGGTGAGTCAAAGTACCCCCATACATGTGACCAGCTGCTTAAGGCAGTCGAGAACCACCAAATCACAGCTGCAATGCTTAGAGCCTTGTGAGGGGAGAAATCAATCCCTGGGAGGGAGAAGGGCAGAACAGCGGCCAGAAAGTCTGTCTGCCAACCAGTCCGGCATCATGGCCCACACCAATGCCCACTCAATTGTGAGATATGATGCTGCTTTCGTTGTCACAAGGTGGGATACTTGTCATGACAGTGCCTCCTCATGGAAGAGCTCATGCCAACAGAAGGGTGTGACACGATTGGGGGAAAGCCCTGCAACCTGTTGATCACCTCTTGGGGGAGGAGATCAATTAGCCTTGATGGTGACAGCCCAGATAAAGGGAAGACAGACAAATGCTATGATAGACACTGGTAACATGGTCATCTTAGCCTGACCGTGTGTGTGTGGACAAAAAAACATATGGATACGTCCCTTCCGGTCAGGGTGTCATGTATCCATGGAGACACCAGGGAATACCCCACTGTCAAAGTCAAGATCTCCACAGACTAGGGGCTGTGCTAGATGCAAGTGGGCCTGGTTCCAAACCTGCCAGTGCCCCTCCTTCTTGGGCAGGACTGCCACCTGTATTCCAACCTGTGGAGGGAAGGGGGTCCTCCCTATAGTCCCCGGGTCCTATAGTCCCCGGGTCCTATGTTCCCCGCTTTGTATGAGGGTCCTATAGTCCCCGGGTCCTATGTTCCCCGCTTTGTATGAGACCGGGGAATATCGGACCTTTTTGTATACAGAGGGCCCTATATTCCCCACTTTTCCCCAAAAGGGTCATATGTTCCCCGTTTTGTATGTGCAGGGGAACATAGGACCTTTCTTTATAAATAGGGTCCTATGTTCCCCTAGGGCACCCGGGGAACATAGGACCCTATTTATAAAGAAAGGTCCTATGTTCCCCGGTAAGCAGGTTTGACGCTGTTTGGCGCAACAAGTGCATTTTCAATAATGCATTATTCAGGGCAGATTATTAAGAAGACAATGAATCATACGATTTCTATTTTTATATCACAAAAACGAATTCACAAAGTCCAGGTTGGCTAAAGTATGTGGAAACTTTCGACACTAAACCAATTTCAACTTATTAGGCTATAGCCTATATTTGGGCTCATAACCCACCCCGGTAGTTCTCTGATATTTATGCGTGAAATGTGTCACTTATCGAGGAAAATGCGACTCGCCAAGTAGGTGAGCTGGCTCGTCTGTGTCTGAATGTAATATAGTAAGCCTATGCTCCTTGGGCAATTGTACCCGGGCATAGCTCAGTCGGTAGAGCTCTCGCCTATGGATCACAAGGTCGTGAGTTCGATCCCGGGTGCCGCCAACTCAGCGTATGAGTAGCACATTGTGCGAGAAGTGCTGGGAGCTGAGGATAGGTGTTGTGTTCCGTCCTCAGCAGTCCATCTCCCAGAGGTCTAGCGCATTGTACCAGGGATAGACTCCTGCGAAAACTGGCTGATATCGACAACAGGCCAATTCCGACCCACTTCTTCTATGTTCCCATCATAACCACACCAGCTTATTGGGAAAAGCATCTGACAGATATTAGATAGAAACCATCTGCTCAGTAAGGCCCTTTAAGCATCATAATTGTAATGATAATAATAATAACAATAATAATAATAATGATGATGATAATAACAATATAGCCTTATATTAGAAATGCTAAAAATTGGATAATTGAAATATTTATAATTATAAAGTAGGCTAATATAGCATGGTAATAACAATAAAATAATAACAATATCTGCCTGGTCTCTTAAGATTCTAAGATGCTGTATGCTACAGAAATAACGGGACATAGGCCTAGGCTAATGAATACGCCTTTTTGACAAAATATGAATGAAAGGCTAATAACCAACGCTAACGCTGAATCACAAAACACATATTGCTCGAAAAATAATTTATAAATAGCCAAATGCACACATGATTTCGAGTTTGGAAATATTTAAAACTTGTCGTGGATGTGTGGTCATCTGCACGCAAGTTTCCTGGCATTCTAAACCACATGATCAAAATTCACCAATGTCTAAACCGCCCGCCAACTTGCAACAATTTGCAACAATCGGTTGTTATCGGCGATAACTCGTGGACTCACTGTCGTGTGCTTACTAGCCTACAAGAAGACAAACAATGGCGATAGTTATGGATGGTGATCGAGGGGGCAAAGTGTTGGTACATGAGAACTTCAGATATCAGAAGCACCGCACCAATCAAGACACCATTAGATGGAAGTGCTGGAGGTGGAACTGTAGAGTGCCACTGATCACAAATAGATTTGAAGTGGAGGACGTGGATGCTAACATTATTGTGCACGATGTTGGGGAACACGTGCATCCCCCTGACGGAGAAATGGTGCACCGTGCAGAATTCCGACAGGGGGCGATTGCAGAAGTTGCGAGGGAGCCAACAGTCCCAATCAGAAGGATCTATAATGCGCAAAGGGTCCTGCAGCGTCGGCAACGTCAAATCCAGGGTTTTAGCCCCTCTTTGTTGAGTAGGCTAATGGACTAGGACTACTCATTTTGCTTTTTTGAAGAAGAAAAAAGCCTTAACGTTAGGCTAGTTAGGCCTTGGAGATTTTTGTTTTAGACCATGCCTTTTCTGGGGGGCTTCTGCCATAGACCAACCCTTTTTCAGCCAAGCTTTTACTAGAAGTATTTTGTTATTAATAGCCTATTATCAGTGTTACTATTGATAGTATTATGCCTGTGATTGTTATTTGTTATCAGGCCTCTTTTATAATTAGGCTATTATTAGGCTGTTGTTATTATTATTATTATTATTATTATTGATATTATTACTATTACTATTATTAAAGAAGAACATCAAAGGATGTAAGGTAGCACTCATCAAATGTAAAAAAAAAAGACACAATTCTCTATTTTACCATTTCATTGTTTGGCATCAGTCATTAACTTGGCCGGGTGGTCTTCTTCAGAAACCTTAATGACTGATGCCAAACAATAAAATGGTGAAATAGAGGACTGCCTCTGTTATTTTTTTACCATTTGGTGAGTGTTACCTTACATCCTTTGATGTTCGTCTTTGATTCATGTTTTTGGTTTAGCACCTCCACAAGCCTTTAGTTTTTTGAGAAGCACATATTATTATTATTAGGCAATTAGCCTATTGTGTAAGGTAGGCGGCCCCCGTTGATGGATACTTTGTGCTGGTCCTAAATTCCAAGTCCTGGTCTAAGTTCTCTGCCTAAAAAGTTCATCATTAAAGTCTTTTTGAAAGAAAGTCTGCCAAGTGATTTAATATGGAAAACGAACTGCAAAGTAACAAGAAAGTGGCTGAAGTGTCCAGTGCTGTGCAAATTGAACTCTGAGCCAAGGTGGAAATGGCTAGGTTATACTGGTAGGCGGGCCTACTGCAAGACAAACTTGCGTTGGTTGCCGACTGTCCATGCTGAGCTGGAGAGCCAACTAACTAGGCCTACTGCAGTAAATATTGGTAAGAAATAACAATAAAGCAAATTACAGCCTCCTCTAGGCCGAATTTGGATACGCACTCAAGGTGGCCTGCGATATACAACAGCCAACAATGGTAATACGGCCTAATTTAATCAGCGGAGGAATAGATTGTCGTAGCCTTCAACTCAGCCATGACCCCAGTTTTTATTATTTTGGACCCATTAAGGAAATAATTTGCAAAAAGGGTTCTAAGTTCCCCGGTTTGTTCCTTGATTGGCAATAGCGGGGAATATAGGACCCTTTATTTGGAAAAAGGTCCTATGTTCCCCTGGAAACAGCGGGGAATATAGGACCCTTTTTCCAAAAGAGGGTTCTATGTTCCCCGGTGTCTATTGCAACCGGGATTACAGGACCTTTTTAGGGGAAAACGGGGAATATGGGACCCTTTTTTTCAAAAGGGTCCTATAGGCACGGCCCCGAGGGAAGGATGCTCTGCCACTAAGGAAATTGGTAACATTTCCAAGAAATCTAAATGGAAATCTATAAGCCATATATGCAGTTCTCCGCTCTGAGTGTTACAGGTAGATACGACATCCGATACCCAGCTCAGCCAGTGAAGCTGATGATGGAGAAGCTGAGGAGCCAAGTCCCCGTAGGCCTGAGAATACTGGACTGGCAGAGGAGGCATCAGCAGAAGACAACCCTAACCCACATCAGGATTAACCTAATATTGAACTCCCAACAAATGTCAGCAGTTCCCTATCGGAGCACAGTTTGGGACAACCCAGTGCCAAGACCCCAACCTCAAGATGGCCCATCCTAATGTTGTCCTCCTTGAAGGTACGCCCATTCATGAAAGTGTTCCTTTAAGATACCCCCACTTTGTGATCAAAAACCAGCTGTTTTATCGATGGACAAGGACAATTGTTGGTGTATAAAGACCACATAACTAAAGTGCTACAACTGGCCCACACCGATATGTTGGGGGCCCATCTTGCTGCTGAGAAAATAAAAAAGAATATGCAAGAGATTTTACAGGCCAGGTATTGTGAAATCGGTGCAGAATTATTGCAGGTCCTGCCCAGAATGCCAGAAGTACTCCCCCAAGCCACACTACTGGAGGCCCTTAATCCCTCTGCCATCATTGAGACCCCATTCCAGAGGATCGGAATGGACCTGGTTGGACCCCTGGTACAAAGGCTTCCAATACATGCTGGTTATTGTCGATTATGCCACATGTACCCAAAGGCTATACCTCTGAAAACAGAAGAAGGTGGGAATAGCAAAGGAGATCCTGACCGACCAAGGCAATTCCGTCATGTCCAAAATAATGAGGGATTTGTGGCGCCTCTGGGGGTAATGGCTAGTTCACACTACAAGATTGTAGCCCTGATTTTCCACTCCCCAACAGTTTTTGGAGCTCCCTGACAAAAGCCCCAGATCAGAGGCAAATCGACGTTGGCTCAGCACTCGAGCGCTATGTGTGAACTGTTCGCATCGCAGACACATCCTAGGTATCGAGCAGGCTAAATATCTGGACCTGTCAGGATTCCAAATCTTGTAGTGTGAAACGTGTTGTGGCTGGCAATGAGGGTGGCGACGAGCTACAGCCAATGATCAGAATGAATTCCAGTGAAAAGCTATGCTTAATCTGTTTTGATAATAATGTTAATATCAGTATTTGATTTACTTTTTTTTAAATAGGTGGCTTGTTTTGGATTATTTTTCCACTGCGGTGAAATTGCTACACTGTTGCTTTTGATTGTGTCACAAGTTTGTATTTATCTTACTAATTGTTTACTGCTACCTTTTTCAATAAATGTTTGGAACAAAGTTTACAAAAAGTAGTCTGTCTGAACGGGCAATTGAAATAATTACATCAAAGTATATTCAACTTGTATTTACTGTATCTTGAAACCATACAAGATATTCTGTACCAAAGGTGTAGAATCAATAACAATCACAATAATAGTAATAATCTGTTTGTATAGCACTTTTCAAAACAGTCCTCAAAAGTCAATACAGTACAAAACATGACAAAAAAGTATAGAAACACACATCTAGCAAGAAAAAGAAATGCATATAATGCATCTCTCTCTACAGAACAGACAATCCTTGTTGCTCGCACAGCCCAATCCATTTTTCACCCATTTTCTTTCTTTTATTGCTGCAAATCAGTGCACAAACTACTTGAAGCACATTTTTTGGCAGATAGGATTTTTTTTCTTCCAAAAATGGATGTCTCGCGCATGGTATTGCATCATTACCTTTTTCACTTCTCGCATGTGTTTTCGTGACAAAAAGTAGTTTAGCGATCAGACACTCATCAAAATCAAATTTGTTGGCCGTATGCTTATGCATATGAGGAATTTCATTCCGGTTTACAGCAGCTTCTAGTACTTGCATTTATCACTCACACAAAAAAAAGCACCTCATTGGGGGACTCCCCCTGATGAAAGATATTGTAATGTGTGACCCCACTTTCGCCACTCAGTCATATAATGTGAAAACCACAATGACTTCAATATTCATTAATACAAGACCGCAAGTTGTGTAGTGTGAATAGTACAGCAATCTGACAACTTTGAAAGTCGTGTATTGTGAACTAGCCACAAGATGGCTACGAACATCTACTATTTATCACCCCCAGATCAACGGCCTGGTGGAAAGATTCAACAACTATGAAGATTATGCTGAAGAAACTTGTGGAGAAGGAAGGCTGAGACCAGGAGAGGTACCCAGTGCATCCACTGGCTTCTCACCCTTTGACCTGTTGTATACCCATCATCCTAGGGGACTGCTAGATAATTGCTAAGGAGGCCTGGGAGGAACAGCCCAGCCCCCACAGGTGTCTCATTGAGCACATAGAGGCAATGCAAGACCGGATGAAGACCATCTTGGCCTCTTGTGAGAGAGCACATGCTCAGGCCCATCAGCAGAGGCTCTACAACAGGAGTACTCAACCTTGTGAATTACAACCTGGAGACAGGGTCATGGTACTGGTCCCAACTGGGGAAAGTGAATTCCTGGTCTCCTGGCAAGGCCCATATGAGGTGATGGAAAAGGTAGGTCCAGTGAATTATAAGATAAGTCAGCCTGGACGACAGAAGCAGGCTCATCTCTACCATGTTAACCTCTTGAAAAAATGGCTTGACTGTGAAGCCTTATGTACTTTTATTCCTCTGTCCCCCAAGAGTGACAAGGCCTCCCTGAGATGTTATCCCCCTGGGATCTGGACTCCAGGGCAGACAACAGCAAGAGATATGGGTGTTACTAACCAAAATGCTGATGTGTTTTCCATGCTTCCAGGTAAGACCACCATGGTAGAACATGACATTCATACTGCCCCAGGGGTGGTTGTTAATCAGAAGCCCTACCGAATACCCGAGCCATGGTGTCAGGCTATCAAGGAGGAAGTAGACCTGATGTTGAAGTTGAGTGTGTTAGAAGAATCCCACAGTGCCTGGTCCAGTCTGATTGTTCTTGTACCAAAACCAGACAGTACTCTCCGTTTTTGTAATGACTTCCGAAACCTTAATGCAGTGTCTAAGTTTGATGCTTACCCCGTGCCCTGAATAGATGAGACGATCCACCACTTGGGAAAGGCTTGATTCATCTCCACCCTCAATCTCACCAAAGGATTACGGCAGGTGCCCCACTCCCCTGCAGGTAAAGAGAAGACTGCCTTCGCCCTTCGCTACCCCCCAGGGGCTATTTCTCTACCAGGTTCTTAATTTTAGTTTACATGGAGCTGCAGCCACCTTCCAGAGGTTAATGGACCATGTGCTTTTCCCACACCATAGGTATACCTCTGCTTACCTAAATATATAATGTGGTGATCCACAGCAAAGACTGGGCTACACATTTAAATCAGATACACACAGTACTGAATGCTCCCAGACAAGCAGGGTTAACAGCAAAAATGAAAAAGTTTAAACTGGGCTGGACTGAAACAGAGTACCTAAGGGTATTTGACTGGGTGGGGGAATGTGAAACCACAACACAATAAACTAGAGGCCATCCAAAAATGGCCAAAACTTGCTACCAAAAAGCAGATAAAGGCCTTGCTGGGGCTGACTGGGTACTATGGGAGATTCATACTTAATTTTGCAACCTTAGTCTGTCCCCTCACAGACATGACTCGAAAACACTACCCAAACCGAATATGCTGGACCTCAGAGGCAGAGGGAGACTGCCCTCTGTTCTCAACCAGCACTGGTTACCCCAGACTTCTCGAAGAAGATGGTGGGTCCACACAGACACCGTGGGTATAGGTTTTGGGGGTGGTTCTATCCCAAGTAATTGCAGGGGAGGAACACCCTGACTTGTTTTTGAGTAGAAAACTCCTGCTCCGAGAACAGCAGTATTCCACCGTTGAAAAGGAATGTCTAGCCATTAAATGGGCCCAGGAAAGCTTGAAATACTATCTGCTAGGAAGAACGTTTACCCTAGTCAAAGAACATGCACCACTCGCTTGGATGTCACGCAACAAGGAATCCAACAGCAAAGTCACTAGGTGGTTTTTGAGTTTGCAACAATTTTACTTTTATGTTGCTCACCAATCAGGTACCCAACATCAGAATGCTGATGCCATCTCGCAATGAGAGGCCCTCTGGATGGTTTGTGCCCTGACTTGGAGGTTGGAGCTGTAGATGTGTCCCTCCACTGTGGGACATAGCGTCCCAGAGTGGAGGGATGCTATGTGGCCAGGAGATGGAGGCAAAGCCCCGATCTGTTGGGCCTTCTCCACGCCCAACCTGATCACACCTGTGGGTAACCAAGTCTGCACACCTGCAAGTGGTTGCCTCTCTCAGGCCCTATATAAAGCCTCCCAGGCAGCCTTTCCAAAAAAAAAAAAAAGAAAGAAAAGAAAGAAAACCTGAGATGGCGAGGACACCACATGCAAGGTAGCTTGAAAACAGCTGAGAGCCGATGTGGCCTTCAGGACTGGTTCAAGAGAAAAGGTTTTTGGTTTTGTTAAGAAGAAATATTGTTGTTACACTTAAAAGCAGTGTCTACATTTTCTGACTATTTTTGTTATATTTTAGTAAAATAAAACCTTCCCTTTGAGCAGACTTTTCTGGGTTTCCAGTTCAATTTTAACCACAGCACCACAACGAACACCCATTCCCTATGGTGATTTGTTAAAATGGTTTTTGTTTTAATGTGCAGAGCATATTCTTTTTGATAACCCCCAACCTCTGGAGACAATAGCCAGAGATATATTTAAACTGATATTGTTCCATAAAAAATCATGTTAACACCCTCTTATGTCAACACTGGGGCCTTGTGTAAGTGCTGTATCCCTGGTATTGTGGGCTGCAGTGGATTAAGGCTTGTAATGTACAGAAAGTACAAGTCCTGTGGGGGAAAAAAATTAGACATCATATTGCCAACCAGAACAACAGCACCGTGGTCTACTGGGAAGCCTGTTTTTGATGAATGCGCAGAGGGAATGCCTCTCCAGCCATGTAATTCAGGTGGACTGGGGAGCTAGGGGAACTGGCAGTAAGAACCCAGAGTGGGGGATATTAAATAATGCTGACAGGCTAGGGCACAGGCTCTGACCTGGTGACCATACGCGACTCAAACCATGTTATCTCCATGGAGCTTTAAACTGCCCGCAACACAGATGCAAAATGTCACCCAAAATGGATCAGTTTCTGTATTTGTTGCGTGAAACCTTATTCAATAACTCTGTTGATCCCACGCGTTTACCATATACTCTGCTGCATTATTGCATGTTTATACTTATGTCCTACCATGCTATAGTAATTACCCTGAAAGAAAACCACGCATGTGTGTAAAAAAAAAATTACGTTTCAGCATGAGATAAAACGTGCAGCTTTTTGGTTATTATGTTTCACATTTTAATGTTCTTTTTAATGTTTATAACAAGGCAGCATATCCCTGTGTCACAATATCCCAATCATCCTCTGGGCTATCAGCGTGCGCATACATGTAAGTGTTTCGGCATGAGTGTGTGCATGCGTGTGCGTGTGTGTGTATTTGTGTTTCGACGTCACCGTGGTGTTGATTTCATACACAATCTGGCATCTGCATTATGCGTAATCTATGGTAGTTAATTGAGCCCACAGGCAGTTGGTTTCAATGAAGGCTCCTGTATTTTTCTGGCAAAAATGGGAGAAAAGAAGCTCTCTGGAGAAAGGAGTTCTCTGTCAAGAGGCAAACAGAGCAGAACTCCTGCTGTATTCATTAGCCGTCATTGATCAGTGATTCAGTCCCTATGCACCCCTTGCCATAACTCAGATATTACCAGTTTCATGTAATAAAATCATTATTAAAAATAAGAGGATCGCGCTAGCATAGCATTTCACTTGTTAAAAATCATATTTTTTGCTGTACAACGATCTATATGGATGTTCATGCGGAGCTCTATACAGCACACTCAATTCCTGGTGTCTTGTTGTCTATGTCAGTGTTTCTTGTATTTGTGTTTTAGCTACCTGCTCTGGTCTGTACAGCACTTTGGTCAGCGTGGGTTGTTTTCAAACGTGCTCTATAAATAAATTTGACTTGAATTGACTTAGTTGACATGGCTTCCCGGTATCTATAGGAGACAGTGACTGCATGATCAGATTTTGTTATTGGCTTTACTCAGTAGCCATCATCACTACAGCCTAGGCCACGAGAGGAGATGCAGTATCGAATGAAACTGGGAGGTATAAAAATGCTGATAAATGGCTGAGACAAAAGTATAAATAATGCGGAGTTCACTGGAACAGTGAGTCTGAGCGAGACTCCACTCCAAGACGGTCCACACCTCCCCGGAGATTGTCTGGCGTAAGTATCCTGTCTGACATCATCAGCATCTGCCAGGCCTCACCCTGTGCATGCAACAGTGAGCATTCTGAGAAGCTAACCTCTGCCTTCACTCTTCTCCCCATAAACTCAAAAGGTCAGCACCTCACTCGGGAGCACTCTGTTTCTATCTCCCAGAACTAGATGCAACAGGCCATTAAAATAGATCCTAAACGGTACTTCATTTTTTTTAAAATCTTGCTTTATTTTGTGCCCGTTGTTACTGTATCCCCCTCTCATCCCTTGAGAAAGGACTCCTCAAAGTGATATACTATCTCTTCTTACTAAAACATGACAAAGGCGCAGAATAAAATCTAACAATGGAATATATACTTGGAGTGACAGCACAGAATTGAAGTGAATATAGATATATAGGAGCAATTAAATCAATATTTCACAACTCTCGTGGCAGAGTGGGGAAAGGACCATTATCTCGCACTAATTGTACCTATAGGGCCTGTTCATTTAGACATATTAATATGTGCTCTCTCATTGCAATTCATAGCTAGTTTCGGGTAGATGGCTGAGACATTACTTGCTGGTCTTTGTTTCTCTATTTTCTGTCTTTATAATAATTTCCCCTTCATCTGCAGCTTGTTTTGTTTTGTATTACGTTATTTGACAATCTGCTAACAACATGTTGTTGCGCTACATGTCAAAGATTTGCTTTCTAACATCAAAGGTTCATTTTGCAGATATTAAGGATTATATTATTATGGTTTAACTAGTACTGTGCAATATGGAAAATATTATCATCACAATAATGAGGGAATTTTACTCAATATTAACATATATCACAATATCTACATACATATGCAAAAAATACCATGTTTAAGAATCCAGCTGAAGTTTGACACATTGAACTAGTTGGTTGGGTAAAGTATACGACAAACCAAAACTAGTTTTGAAATAACAATCTCTCAAACCTCATTTCCCCCCCTCGGATCATATTTTGTGAGAATTTTAGGTAATGCATTCTTGTTATCATTAGCTTAGACAATAAAATTGTCACAATATTACAATATCTGAACTCATCCCGACACAATCCCACTGAAAGACACTAACCATGATAAAGAATTATTGCCCGGCTTAAGGTTGAACCCATATCAATAATTTCCTTATGCTGTATATCCATATCAAAATAAGACCAGGAAGTCACAATTGGACCGAGCTGACTGCAAACTGGTTGTGTGGTAATGTGGAGGATGCCTATGATACCATGTAGGCTACCTTAATGAGACCGCTATCAAAAAAAAAAACAAACAAAAAGTTTAGCAAATAAATCAATAAGTACAAATCAGTACATGTTGTACCACAATGAATGAGCTAAACAGAGAGGCAAAGCGTTTTTTTTTAGAGGTGCTACAATCAAATTGTTTTTTAGCTGAAAAAAATGTTGATTTTTCCTAGAGTGGTAAAAAATGTATGCTTTCTGTTTCTAAATCACACGTTACAATCAACACCTACGTATACGGGGGTATAAAAGACACTGATGTGTCATATTGCATAGGCAAAATGAGAGATCCAGGACCTTAGGACAATATAATATGAATGAGTAGAAAGATGACACGCTGGCTTAAGTTTACCTCTGCGTAGACTTGCGAGAAGCTGGGGTGAGGTTTTCACCTTCAGCTCCCCATACAACTATCACTGTTCTCTTCCTCTACTGTACTGTACTGTATGTATGGGATGTAGAAGAAGAGGACAGTGATGGTTGCATGAGTCCAATTCCTGAACTGACCGAATCTTATATGGATTAGGTGACATAGCATGCTCCAGAAGATGCACATTAGGAAGAATAACTTTCAAAGAAACTATTCCTTAAATATTGAAAGTCTTTTTCAAGGAATATCAGGAATCAGCAATACTGTAATTTCCCCCAGCCCACAGCAGTGCAACACAAAGGCAAAAACACATATCCCAAAACTACAAGAACACATATATCCAAACTAGAACACATATATCCAAACTAAACACATATATATCCAAACTAAGCACACAAAAAAACACACAAAAAAAAATCACTGTCTAAGAGAACAAACACCAGTCAGGATGACTGTCGATCCAATGCAAGCTCTCTGGGCCAACAGGATGTAGCAGACCAAGCTCTCCCAGCCAATCCAGCGCCAGCTCTCCCAGCCATCAAACAAAGACACAAACTTAGACGTGGACGAAGACACTGCATGGACAGTACTGGGTGAGGTTGCTGCAAACATGAGTTCGCACTGCCATCTTCCCACGCCGGAAGTGGAAAAATGGAAAAGCAGAATATCACTGGTGCTAGAACATTGCATGCTATGAATCCAAACAAAGAGTTCTGTCTGCAGGTAGGAAAAGGGCAGGTCAGAGTCAACAGTGATGCTACATGCCAGGATGGTCAATAGACATTGATGACAAAACATGCAAGGCTGTGCCACTAACCTTGGGAACAAAGCTCAGTGTACACTGTATACAAAATAGAGAATGTGCTGCAGATAGTTATTTACTGTGCTTTCTGCAGTTTGCTGCGAGTAATGAAATAATTACAATTTTGAGTGGAAAAACATAAACCACAAATGAAGTAATGCATCAATATGGCAAAGGTTTAGGGAAACAACATACCCCATGACACCGAAACAAGTTAATTAAATGCAATGACTTACAATATTAAATAAGATATGCTGCACTCTGCATAAATGACTAATCAATACCAAAACTGCCACACAAATATTAGAATAATTGATCCTAGGTGATTCAGCAGCTCAAGGGCTAGAGACTTGCAGGATATTGGCTAGCATTAGCAGTGATGGTGAAGGTCAGTGGATACTATAGTAATGACAAATGTCCTCTCTTCGACTCCTTGTGGCTGGACTTTATTTTGGCTAGTTACAGGAAATGATTTTCTGCACCCTCCATCATCATCTACTCACCCTGCATGCTGCAGCTTTATGGTTAGGTCCAATCAGGGTATAATAAAAACAAGCTGTAACTGTCTAACCCCATAATAAAGATATCCACACCAACTGATATCAAAATGCTGGTTATTACATTAAGGGAATCGGTGGCACGGTCATGGAGAGTGTCGGCAGTTGAAAAATATTCACCTGTTAACTTTGCTCTGCCTCCCATTGAGTAGAGGTGTGTGCACATATGCACACAGACACATATGGACACAGAATATATACTGTGGCTGTTCAAATACCAATCCTTTCTGTACCTGCAATGCTGCTATGTCTTGGATAATGGAGACGTACAGTAGAGATTGGTTATTAGCAGGACATGACTGCTAATATTTTCCTCTCTTTCCTCAAAGGAAAGGAAAATAATCATCCACTGTCTAGTTCTAGGTATTGAAAGGTGTCTCTATTTTGGGGAAAAAGAGGACCAGCTATAAACTGTGCTTTTGTTGTTATATGGCAGTGAAAAAGATCAACAGCTGTCAATCTTAATTGGATGGAGCACTTGTAAACGTTAACATGCACATCCAATATGAAAACATCTATGCCAAAGTGAAAAGCTTTTTTTTTTTTTTTACCCTGGAAAATAAAAATCTCTGCCTGAATAAGATTTGTCTTTTTGTTTGTATTAGCAGCTTTCCTAAAAACAAGTCACACACCCTGGACTTTCCTGGTCTGTGTGCTGTAAGGGTCCCACTACTGGAATGGAAGAAAGTGATGGAGCTTGACACGGCCTGGCCATGCTTGAGTAAGCATCAGGGGCGGCCCAGACAGCATCCTAGTTCCCTCCCCAAAGGCCACAGGGTCCAACACTGGAAACACCCAGGCTCCTGTTGCTAGAGGACAGGGGTCCCCAACCTTTTTTACAGTGCAGCCCTTTTATACTTTATATATTTAAAAAAAAATTGTGGGAGGGGATTCCCCCCCCCCTTTTCTCGCCAATTGTACTTGACTAATTACTCACCCTTCCGAGCCATCCCGGTCACTGTTCAACCCCCTCTGCTGATCCAAGGAGGGCTGCAGACTACCACATGCCTCCTCCGATACATGTGGAGTCGCCAGCCGCTTCTTTTCACCTGACAGTGAGGAGTTTCACCAGGGGGACGTAGTTGCGTGGGAGGATCACACTATTCCCCCCAGTTCCCCCTCCTCCCTGAACAGGCACCCCCTGACCAACCAGAGGAGGCGCCAGTGCAGTGACCAGGACACATACCCACATCCAGCTTCCCACCTGCAGATATAGCCAATTCTGTCTATAGGGACGCCCGACCAAGCCGGAGGTAACACGAGGATTTGAACCAGTGATCCCCGTGTTGGTAGGCAACGGAATAGACCGCCATGCCACCCGGATGCCCAATATATTAAAACTTGTATACTATATATATTTGCCGCCTGGCCCAGTCTGCCTTCTGACAGGGAGGGGCATGCTGTCATGACGGGAACACCGTTTCAAACTAAAACTGCCTGTATCTACATGCGTTCATTCAAAACAAAACACAGAGCAGTTTATCCTGTTGATACAGCTAGGGGTGCCCGTGGGATTTCTTCCACTAGTATGCAAACAAACAAACAACATACACACCACGTCAGACACGTTAAGCTATAATACAACAATCACCTATGCAATATTTCATCTTCCATTCATGTTAGCCTTTATAGCGGAATAGCTGCGTGAATAGTGAATTTGGCTCGGTTGCTGTTGTTGCTGTTCGTCCCGGAGAAAAACGCTGAGCCGGACCCGCTGAGATACAATGTGTCATGTTTTTCTCTGGGAGAACGGAGAGCTGATACATTGTTACAATGTTGACAGACAACAGAGATGCTGAGTAAGAACTGAATGAAAGTCCGATGTCCAGCCATTAAAAACAAACAAACATGTAGAATGGGAATAAACCTGGATCAAGGATACAAACAGGATCAAGGAGACAACAGTGGAGGAGAGAGGACAAACATGGCCTGCGGATGCGGATGGTGCCAAATTCAATTTATTTATTTTTTTTCTCAGGGGTTTGCACAGCTGGCAATAAATGGTTTGCATTTGCACGGCTGGGCAATAGGTGGTCTGCGGCCCGGTGCCGGTCCATGGCCCGATTGTTGGGGACCACTGCTACTGGAGATAGATGAGACTTCACTGTCTAATGGGGCTGCAGCTGCTGAGTTTCAACTAAGCTAAACTGAACTTCTCTTTTCTTTGTCTCACAAGGTGTGTGCCATTCTATTTTATTCTGTTCTGTTCTCTTCTGTTCCACCTTAAGCAGTAGTTATGTGCAGAAAAGGCGGATAAAGGCAACATCACACAAGTGGCTGTATGATATGACAAACTCTCAATCATGCAACTACAGTAAGCAATGCTTTCTTTGAGTGCAAATTGATGGGTATTTGTGTCTAGGAAAAGACACTGGTCATTTACCGTACTTATGGTATTACATACTATTGCATCACAGATATGTGTAAATCATGTACTGTGCAATCATGATTTCCTTACAGTCAGACAAATCCAATTTCAAACCAGAAGACTATCAAAACCTAAACACATGGTTGAGTACCTAAGCTCATCTGAATGCAGTGCTTCACTAATGTTTCAAGCTGATAGTTTCCCGATTTCATAGTTTGACTTTTTTCATCTGTCCCTTGGTACAAAGCATCCTAGTTCCCGGTGTGTACTGGTGTGTGTGAGGGGATCAATGATTCTCTGAGGGGTGACATACCAAAATAAAAACATCCACTAGTATTTGGGCATGACAAGGCACTGTTCCAATTACCATCATTCAAATTCAACATGCTTTACCGTCTGAACTATAGTTTGTTTTTTAAATGTGCTTGAATGCCAAGCATGATGAAATTCACTTTCTTTTTTTAAAACCTTTTTTAGCTTTGCCCCCCTTTTCTCCCCAATTGTATCCGGCCAATTACCCCACTCTTACGAGCCATCCCAGTCGCTGCTCCACCCCCTCTGCCGATCCGGAGAGAGCTGCAGACTACCACATGCCTCCTCCTATACATGTGGAGTCACCAGCCACTTCTTTTCACCTGACAGTGAGGAGTTTTGACAGGGAGATGTAGTGCGTGGGAGGATCACGCTGTTCCCCCCAGTTCCCCCTCTCCCCTGGACAGGCGCCCCGGCCGACCAGAGGAGGCGCTAGTGCAGCGATCAGGACACATACCCACATCTGGCTTCCCACCCGCAGACACAGCCAATTGTGTCTGTAGGGACGCCCAACCAAGCCGGGGGTAACATGGGGATTCGAACCGGCGATCCCCCTGCTGGCAGGCAATGGAATAGACCACCACGCCACCCAGACGCCCCTGAAATCCACTTTCTACATTGTGTTGTCATTGGGCAAGAGAGATGTGCCAACACACTTGGCTTAAATGGGGGCAGTAATTGAATCCAGCACAACCACATAAAGTCTGCATTATTATTATTGTTAGCACAGAAGAAGTAACTATGCCAGTGTGTTCAGCTGTTAACTGTACTAATTGAAGAGGATCAAAGAAGGATTCTCATGCACCATTGTTTCCTAATTCATAGGCCAGCTAGAGCTAAAAACAGACCAGGTTAGCTTGCTTTTCTCTCAGGCCTATATTTGTCAATCTTTGTCAAACAATATTAATTAACCTATATTATCTGCCTCGCTAAGTCCTTTGATCACTTAAACAAGATTCTATCACACGTTTTGTCCAGTCCAATGCTCAAGTGTATGCTAACTGGTGCTAGAAACACTGGTCTGTCTGATTTATACCAAACACTGTCACCACAGTGTTGGAATGTACCATTTGTGTGAAGGTGGGGGTGTACATAATAAAATCGCTACTCAGGTGTTATCTCTACCTCGTTTGAATTGATGAAATTAGAACTGTACACTTAAATAATTGGCATTATTCCACCATCCATCTTGTCAACACACAGACACAGCCCTAGATAGATATAGTATTTATTGTCCTGCAGGAATTTTGTTTTCACAGCCAGCATACATGCACAGAAACATACAGATAACCACACTGCAATGTACAGATATACGTACAGATACATAAACACACAACATTCACTCACACTCACTGCTATACTAGGTCAGCGAGACAGTTTGTTTAGTGCTGCTATGGCAGAAGGGACAAAACTTCTGCCAAAGTGAGCTCTTCTCCAACAGAATTTGTCGTCGCAGCGGAGCATGCGCTGAGTCCCAGCCCTATCCACTTTGGATGGTATTTTTTTTCCCCAACACGCTGACCAAGGGTAACGGGTAATCAGGGTTCGATTCCTAAGAGGGAGCCTGTGAAACTGCTACCACAGCTAAGGAAGGCAGCAGGCATGCAAATTACCCACTCCCAACTCAAAGGGGTACTGTGCAAAAGTCAAAATTGAGGACTCTTTCAAATTCCTGTAACTGGAATGAGTACACTTTAAGGACCACTAAGCAGTTTGTTTGGCCAAAATCAAAAAAAAAATAACGGATATATTTTAAACATGAATATATAGCTAATGTGTTTTAAATGATGTGCACTCACAGTAGCTAAAGACTGAATATGTTTCGTAGGTTGCGGAAAAGCTCAAATAAGTTATTTTATTCAACATAGCGTGGGTTCCCCTGTCATGAGGGCTGCCATGTTCACCACCATGTTCAGACCAAAAGGGCCAGAAGGGCTTACTCGGCGTATAAGAAGAGCTTTGCCCTCATTGGCTAAAGCTGCTACTGCTTATGGAAGTCCCTTGTCTGTTCAGTGCAAGTCAAGCACGGAGGGTCATTCATACACCCTACTGACAGACACAACGAGTGAAAGAATTAGGCCTAAAAAGAGAAGAAAACATAAAAGAAGAAAACTTCAAGATCCATGAGAGCAGAAAACGAGGGTGGATGTTGGTGTGGAAAGCTCTGAAAATGGACAATGGATTTTCAAGGAACTTGTTGCTTGTTTTCTTTTGGGCAGGTAACCGAATTAACCATTTTTGTTCACCCCCATGTCTTTACCCCACTCTCCGAGCCATCCCGGTCGCTGCTCCACACCCTCTACCGATCCGGGGAGGGCTGCAGACTACCACATGCTTCCCCTGATACATGTGGAGTCGCCAGCCACTTCTTCTCACCTGACAGTGAGGCGTTTCACCGGGGGGACGTAGCACGTGGGAGGATCACGCTATTCCCCCCCAGTTGCTCTCCCCCCCGAACAGGCGCCCCGATCAACCAGCTAGTGCAGTGACCAGGACGCATGCCCACATCCGGCTTCCCACACGCAGACAGCCAATTGTGTCTAGGGATGTCTGACCAAGCCGGGGGTAACATGGGGATTCGAACCGGCGATCCCCATGTTCGTAGGCAACAGAGTAGACCGCCACACCACCCTGACACCCATCTGCATTTTCTCTTGAGTTGTTACTCTTGCAGGTCAAATACTGTATGTAAGCGTAAGCAATAGTTTACTAGATGAGATGTCAGGCGTACCTATGCCGAGAGGTGTCAGTAGAGCGCAAGAACGGTGTCATATCCGCTGTTTTAGAAGGCGAGAAAGAACCTTTAGGGAAACTCTATAGGGGAATCGTTTAGTGGACCTTTAAATCTTATAATGAGGACCCTTGGAGAGCGAGTCTGGTGCAAGAAAATAGCAGTCATGAATAGCAGCCGCAGGAGAGCAACAAAAAGTGTCAGATATTGGGTCAAAATATTCAACAGTTACACTCATTTAGCCAAGTGCCGAATGTGCATTTTTGCTATTTGGTGACTGAACATTTGGTGTATACCCAATTAAAATGAATCCATTCTAAAACACAACTTTACTTTTTTCTCATAGACTTTTAATTTGCATGCACGTGGTTAAGAATTATAAAAACAACTCAATAAATTAACACTTTTCATCTTCATATTTGAAGACATTTGTTAATCCCTCATAATATTTTATTTTTGTTTTTCCATTAAAACAGAATATTTTTGGCTGAGCAGTAGATTGGATTTAAAAATTCACCCAACGGTACTAATATTGTAAGGTGTACACTGCATCACATGAGATACCAGGCAGACAGAGTGATATCATTTCCTCCTTTTTCTCCCCAATTGTATCCAGCCAATTACCCCCACTTGTCCGAGTTGTCCCACTCACTGCTCCACCCCCTCTGCTGATCCGGGGAGGGCTGCAGACTACCACATGCCTCCTCCGATACAAGTGGAGTCACCAGCTGCTTCTTTTCAGCTGACAGTGAGGAGTTTCGCCAGGGGGACGTAGCGCATGGGAGGATCATGCTATTATGTGTCTGACATTCTTGTGTAAGAAGTGGGGTTGTTGTGAAGCGTCTAGTGTGTTGGTGTAGTGCTCTGTGCCTGTCACGTCTCACTCTCAACCTTCACCTCTGGCTAGCAGAAATGTGAACAGGAGAGCCGAGCACGCCAGTCTCTCCCTGCCAGTACATAGCCTCTCCAACAGCAAGCCCTATGTAGCGCCTCCTTGTGGCAACAAACGGTAACTGGGTACACCTTGGACCCTGGCTGAAGTAAAAGGGAGTCGGAGGAGGTCTGACCCCTAGACGTGCTGTACGCAGACCCACCAGTGTGTGGATATTCCCTGATGCCCACGAACCAGCCCCCAGCTATGGGTTAAATAGTGCTCCTGCCTAGTGGATACCTCGGGAGAGGAATAGGCTACGGGAGTAAACCCCTACAGAAAATCAACGTCCACAGTGCTGTTGTTTTTTGTTTTTCTTGCCCTTTTGTATCTGTCTAAGTGGGACAGTACTGCTGGCGTCGTGTGTAGCTGCCGCTTCTCCCTCTCATAGCCCCCCCTTCCCATCCACCCCTGTATGTCTGTGTTATGTTTATCTGTTGTCTTGTTTCACCCCGTTTATAGTTAAGCAACTTTGAGTGTTAGAGGGGCGCTATATAAGATTGATTTATTATTATTATTGCCCCCAGTTCCCCTCCCCCCCCGAACAGGCGCTAGTGCAGCGACCAGGACACGTACCCACATCCGGCTTCCCACCCGCACACACGGCCAATTGTAGGGATGCCTGACCAAGCCAGAGGTAACACGGGGATTTGAATCGGTGATCCCCGTGTTGGTAGGCAACGGAATAGACCGCCACGCCACCCGGACGCTCAATGTGGTAATATCTTACACAGAGTATGCTCAAAGATAAAAATACACATGGACAGAAAAATCTGTTGACCGACACACATCTACATACATATCTAATGATGTGATGATGAATGTTGGCCATTAATTAAGCTTCATCGGGAGGGTTTAAGAAGACCAGAGCTTTCACACCGGCATTCAAGATAACATGACATGGAAATAGAGTTGTCATGGTAACCAGTGACCCGGTGACACCCGAAATCAAAATGTCAAGACTTCTCACACCCCTGATTGTCCTTGGCAGAATTAACACAGCCTAGCCTCATTACCGAAGCACTTACCCACAGCCCGCAAAGACCTTGAGTCCTCAAGAGCATTACTGCTGAAAATACTAGGCTGTTGTGATGAGGACAAATAAAACTGTGAGGACACCCACACACAAGCTGTACACATATACTTAAACACAGTGAGACACAAGCACACATAGACAGTACTTAGTACAAAT